>NC_082717.1:85016068-85316068 GCF_030144855.1 Hypanus sabinus | reverse complement strand
CAGCAACCTGGCACTCAACGTCAGTAAGACGAAAGAGCTGATTGTGAATTTCAGGAAGGGTAACATGAAGGAACACATACCAATCCTCATATAGGGATCAGAAGTGGAGAGAGTGAGCAGCTTCAAGTTCCTGGGTGTCAAGATCTCTGAGGTTCTTACCTGGTCCCAACATATCAATGTAGTTATAAAGAAGGCAAGACAGCGGTTATACTTTATTAGGAGCTTGAAGAGATTTGGCATGTCAACAACTACACAGAAACTTCAATAGTTGTACCATGGGAGCGTTCTGACAGGCTGCATCACTGTCTGGTATTGCAGGGCTACTGCACAGGACTGAAAGAAGCTGCAGAATGTTGTAAATCTAGTCAGCTGCACCTTGGGTACTAGTCTACAAAGTACCCAGGATATCTTTAGGGAGCGGTGTCTCAGAAAGGCAGCGTCCATTATTAAGGACCTCCAGCGCCCAGGGAATGCTCTTTTCTCACTGTTACCATCAGGGAGGAGGTACAGGAGCCTGAAGACACACACTCAGCAATTCAGGAACAGCTTCTTCCCCCTCTGCCGTCCGATTCCTAAATGCACATTGAAGCTTTGGACACCACCTCACTTTTTTTAATATACAGTATTTTTGTTTTTGCACATTAAAAAAAAAATCTATTCAATATAGATAATTGATTTACTTGCTTTTTAATTATATTTTATTTATTTTTCTCTCTCTGCTAGATTATATATTGCATTGAACTGCTGCTGCTAAGTTACCAAATTTTATGTCACATGCTGGTGATAATAAACCTGATCCTGATTCTGAACATAAAACATGCCAAACCTTGAAGTGGATGAGCCACAGCAGTAGAGGACCACTCTGAGTTCTGCTCCTGTGGTCTCTTTATGAGGTGCATCCTTTAAAGTGGCTACAGTGTGCAGATCCTCCACTGTAGCTCTTCTGTTCTTATACATTTCATGCTTAAGCTGTGGAATTGCTTGTTTACATCTCTGAAACTACCCCACTTCTTTAAGGTGCTCCTTAAAGTTTGTCCTTGTCTTTAGGCCATGTGTACCAGCATGCCTTGTGTGATTCCATGTTAGATGTTGGCTGTTAAATTCCTGGGAATGCTTTACTCTGCTGAAATCACAGTACATCAACAAATCTTTGGAAAAGTGTTTCAAATGGAACAACTTCTCTCCATCCGCCAAAAGCGGAACTTTCCAGTGGTGAACTATTTTAATTCCAATTCCCATTTCCACACTAGCATTATCAGTCTATAGCCACCTTTTGTACCATGATGAGACCACTCTCAGGGTGGAGGAACAAAACCTCATATCTGTCCAGGTAGCCTGCAACTTGATGGCATGGACATTGATTTCTCCTTCTGTTAATTTCTCCCCCATCCCTCTTCCCTCTTCTGTTCTCCACTCTGACCTTCTCAACTGCCTATCACCACTCCATTGTCTCCCCCTCCTTCCCTTTCTCCTGTAGTCCTCTCTCCTCTCCTATCAGATTCCTCCTTCAGTTCTTTACCTTTCCCACCATACCGACCTTACCTATTATCTTCTCCTCTCTCCACATTTTTTATTCTAGTATCTTTCCCTATTCCTTTCCAATCCTGAAGAAGGATCTCTGCCTGAAATGTTGACTATTTATTGATTTTCAAAGATGCTGCCTGACTTGAGTTTCTCCAGCATTTTGTGTGCTGTTTTTGATTTTCAGCACCTGCAGAATTTCTTGTGTTTATAGCGTTTTGTTTGTTTTTTAGGTTATAAATGAAATCATGAAGTTCAATGAAGATTCAAACACTCACGGCTTGGTTCTTTCCCACAATCTTGTAAGCAATGTGGCTGTAGGCATGGTGAATCCTGAAAAGGATGTTGATGGGTAAGTATCCTTTTTCCAGTCCTCAGTCCTGCTTCCTCGTGCTTGCCAGGAGTACTGTGTGCTGGGAGAAATGAGTAAAGAGTGGGAGGGAGTTTAGTGTGATTCTGATTTCTAATCGTGTATGAACCATTGCATTAGATAATAGTTACTCAGCAGTGAGGGCAAGACATTGAGTATTGCTGTTCTGCAGATATCTTGGGGGGGGGGAGTTTGAGGGTATGTAATGTTAAGGCTGTGTTTGGGGGATGTGGGTAAGAGACTAGAAATGCTGGAGGACGGGCAACAGTGAAGGGCTCTCTGAAGTAAGAGGCAGCAGAGCTGTGGGTGAATTGGTCACTGTTGAAGGTAGAGGGAGAGTTGGGGGTCGCAGGAGCACTGGGAATAATGCAGTTCAGAGGAGGTGGTGGCATAAATTGCTCTCTGCACTGCAAGCTCAGATAGTCCTCCAAGGATTTTGTCACCTTTTTAAGAATTAGCAAGACATGAGCATTGCTGGCTTGAATTTCATGTTGTGCCTGTGAGATGGTGACATTTGAGTCATGCAGCCTGGAGATAAACCCTCCAGCTCAGTTTTTCCATGCTGACCAAGGTATACATCTAAGCTTGTTCAATTTGTGCAAGTTTGGCCCATATCCCTTTGAATGTAGCTGCCCAAATGTTTCTTTAAAATCTTGTCATTGCATCTCCCTCAGCCATTCCTCTAGTAGCTTGTTCCATATATACACCATCCTCTTGCATGTGAAGGTTGCTGCTTGGGCCCTTTTAAAAAAATCTTTCCCCCTCTCCTTAATCCTGCGCCCTCTAATATTTGATTCAATTTCCCTGAGGAAAAAGACTATATTAAAAATTAGCTTTCTTTGTCACATGTACATTGAAACACAGAGCGAAATGGGTGATTGGTATCAAATCAAATCAGCATGGATTGTGCTGAACAGCCCCAAGTGCCGCTATACTTCTGGCACCAATAAAGAATGCCCACTGCTCACTACCCCTAACCAAACTCTTTGGAATGTGGAAGGTAACCAGAACATCTAGAGGAAATCCACACGGTCACAGGGAGAACCTTTGAACTCCTTACCAACAGCTGGCACTGTAAAGCATAGTGCTAACTGTTGCCCTACTATAGCACTCCTACTTGTGCTCCTCCTCATACACCTCTTTAAGGTAGTGCTGGACTCTCTTGAGCTAATGCAGTGATTTTGTGAAGGTGGTCCCTGCATGATGCATGAGTTTATCGTGAGCACAAGAAAGTCAGTATATGCTGGAAATCCAGAGCAACATACACAAAGGATCGAGGAACTTAGCAGGACAGGCAGCATCTGCAGCAGCCGAGGCCCTTCTTTATGATCGAGAAGGAAAGGGGATGATACCAGAATAAAAAGGAGGGAGGGAAGGAGGCTAGCTGGAAGATGATAGGTGAAGCCAGGTTGGTGGGAAACGTCAAGGCCTGGAGAAGGAGGAATCTGATAGAGGAGAGTAGACCATGGGGGGGGGGGGGAAGGGATAGAGGAGTGGACCAGGGGTGAGAGGAGGTTAAAGGTCAGTGTTTGGAATAATGTTTTTTATTACCCGAAAGTGAGATTGATTTGATGTTCACACCATCAGGTTGGAGGCTGCCCAGATGGAATATAAAGTATTGCTCCTCCATCTTGGCGCTAGAAGTAGCCATGGACTGACTTGTCTGAACAGGAATGGGAATTAGAATTAAAATGTTTGGCCACCAGGAAGTTCCAATTGTGGTGGATGGTGTGGAGATGCTCGATAAAGTGGTTCCCCCAATTTACGATTGATCTCACCAATATAGAGGAGGCTGTATCAGGAGGACCAGACACAATAAACAACCCCAGTAGATTCCAAGTGAAAAGTTGCTTCACCTGCAAGGATTGTTTGTGGCCCTGAACAGGGATAAGGGAGGAGGTGTTGTAGGCAGGTGTAGCACTTGGGTTGCTTGCAGAGATAAGTGTTGGGAGGAAGATTAGTGGGGAGGGATGAATGGACTAGGGAATCACAGAGGGAGTGATCCCTGGGGAAAGTTGAGGTGGGCGCAGAGGTGTTGGTTACTAAAGATATGTTTAGTGGTTAGATCCCTCTGGAGATGGTGGAAGTTGTGGAGGGTGAAGTGTTGGATGCAGAGGCATGAGTTTATCCCTTTATTTGTGGTGTTTCATGTTTGGGCCCATGCTATCATCATTGAACTAATTGTTAAAGCTGCCATTTTGGTGTGTGCTCAAAACAGTTGCCTGATCCTTGATGTTGTTGAGGCTCTTTTATTGGTTGAGGTGCATCCAGTCGGTCAAACGGGGAACATTTCACCCTCTTGCTGCTTGGCCTTGGGAGTTGAACATTTCCCCAGCCACCTGCAGCTATTCTATTTATGCAACTGTTGTCTCTTTATATTTACATTGGATGGTGTTCAAAGTGTTTAATGGGGGGGGGGGCGATGCTCACTGGTTGTCTCCTTGTCTCCTTGAAGTTCTCTAATGTTTTGTCATTAGTTTGTTTCCCCTCTTTTAAAAAGTTTTTCTCCCCACTGCTTGTATGCCCCAAACCAGGATCACAGATGTTAATTTAGGACGATTGGTTCGTGGCAATCTCAGTCAGTGTTTTGTGCCTCCAACTGCAAGTGCAGTGATGGAACTGCTGGAGCAAGCAGGTAAGTCCAGGGTCTTTCCACTACTAAATGTTTTTTGTCACTCACCAGTTCACAAAGCACTAGAACTAAATTGTTGCAAGAAAAAAAATCAGGTATTTATTGTTTTGCAACAGCAGTATAGTGCAGACATAACATTACTGTAAATTACAAAAATAAATAGTGCACATAAAAAGGAGTAATGAGATCAAGTTTGTGGATTCATGGACTGTTCAGGTATCTGATGATATTAGGGAAGAAGCTGTTTTTGAATTCATTGAGTGGGTTTTTGGTCTCCTGCACCTCTTCCATGGTGATAGTAATGAGACAAGGGCATTTTCAGGTAGTCATGGGAAAGCAACAAGCCAACACAGTGAAGAAAGAATCCCCGAAAGTTCATACTTTAGTTAAAGATTCTTTCTTCACTGATTTGGCTTGTTGCTTCTGATTTAAAGTAGGTTCCTGCTATGTTGCTGATTTTATTCAGCTATCTATGCTCATTGAAAGAGCTGCAAAATTTTTATATCTTTCTCTCCCTCCCCCCATACATGTAAGCTTAATAAGCTTCAAATTTTCCTCTTCAAATGTATAATTGCATTCATTTTGCATCTTTGAAAGTAAAATGATGCAAAGCGCAAATGCTGCATGGCGTTTTCCAATTTAAAATTCTTACTTTAGGGGGGAAATTGAAGGGGTAGTCAAAGAGGTGGATTATAGAGAGAATAATGAAATAATAGAGAATAATAAGGAAATAATGAAAGGGATTCTATAGAAATTTCATAGTTTAAAAGCCTAAGCTGCTGAAGTTGCAGTGGACAATCATGGCTGTTCAAGACAAGAGTTGGGTACAGATCTGAGGGGCATTGTAGATTACTATTTAAACTTTCTACTGATTTCTCTGCTGAAAAATTTTTCTGCTCTCCCTGTGAATCATGCCAGTTAACTTGATCTACACCCTCTATTTCCTAATTCTCCTACAGATCAAAATGGTCTCTAACTGCTTTGGGCAAACTTTTCATTGTTATGAAATTGCCTTTCTAAATTTTCCTTTAAGCTTTCAGGAGAGTATTATCAGCTACTCCCTGTAACTAAAGTACTTGCCCCTTTAAATTTTGCTCTGTTGGCTCTCCAGTGTCTTTACATACTTCCTAAACTGCACTATCTTGAAGTTCGCACAGTAAGATGCTTGTGTTTTTTTTTAAAAAGTGGTTAGATTAATAAAGTTTCTTATACAGTTTTGTATACTTGGAAGAGGAAGTTCTGGAAAGCTTCAAGAAAAGGGTACTGGGACAAATTGCATAACTTTCTCCTGGAACCAATTATGGGCATGATGGGTGTAATGACCAGTGGCATTCAAGCAGAGTTGTAGTTTTCTTAAATACAAGAAATTCTGCAGATTGCTGATGTTCTCTTCTGTGATTCCCATGGTCTCTCATTTCTCCTTCCTTTTTGTATCTGTATATTTTTTACTTTTGAATCTGAAATATGTAGACTGTGGTTTAATGCCTCTTTCCTTCCAGCCTCTGTTTTGTAACTACCCTTACAGAGAGAACATCATATCAACTCCAAATAGAATGGGCAGACACCACAGCGTAATCTTACCCTGGTTGTTAGTAACTCTCAGTGTGATCTGACATTCTTTGATTTGCTCATTACATGGTCATTATCCTCCTCCACTGAAATTGAAAAGGTGTTCTATTTTAATGGCATCTTTCTTAATACTGTCACTTCCCTACAGAGGTACTTCGTCACATTTTTAGGAAATGCCCCCAAACAGTGCCCACTAATGTCCAAATGTCCTGGTTACAGATGCTCTTGCATTGAGATTACATTTATTTAATGTAACCTATTGGTTCTCTCTAATGACCATGAGGTAGAGGGATTTGCTGTGAATGTGGATCTGCCAGTGTCACAATTAGTTTTATTTATTTTCCACCTACCTGCAGATCTGCTTGCTGTTGGACGGAAGGTTTTGATTATAGGAGAGGGTGGCTCACTGGAAGCAGCCCTGCAGAAGCTCGTACAGATGGAAGGGTTAGTGGCTGTGAGCTGCTTTTGGCAGAGTGCTAACATCATGGAACTGGTAAGAGCCCTGATCCAATGTGCAGAATGACAACAGTTGAATTAATCAGTAACAATGAACAAGCAGAGCATTCTGCAAATTCTATTTCTGTTAAGATTGTAAACTCAAAGTGTCAATATAGGAATATTTAGGTTTTTACTCCCCATAAACAAAATGTTCTTCCAAGTTGAGTAAATAACTTGTGTTAAGTAGCCCAGAAACAGAATGTTGGTGTCAATGTGTGCTTTCATTGTTCATGCTGCATTTGTGCCTCCCTGCATTATTCCCCTCTTGTTCTAATCTCCTTTGCATTGAAATTACTTGCCCCAACCACCCGGAAGTTCCTTCTGAATTCCCTTTCTGATGTCCTGATGACCTTTATAAATGTCACTTTTTGTTTTGTCCTGCCTCCTGCTTTTTCACTTTAAATCTCCCCGTATGATCAATTAACCACCCATCCTGCTCATCTTTGCCAGATGTATGATGTATTTTGCAGCGACAGTTATTGGATCAATGCTTTTGTGATCCCAAGTTTCTTTGGAAGTCAAGAATGAGGCATAAAACCTTTCGCTTAGGGCTGTTTTATTGAGTGTTACAAGAAAGAGAGAGGAGCCGAGAGAACAAAGAGAGAAAGAAAAAAGCAGTTGTGGTTGTCTCATGCTCACTAGAGATAACAAAATTCCAGTGGTATCAATTTACCCATAAAATGGCCAATTTCAAACGGTGTTACACCTGTTACATAAAGCTAAGAGGCTTCTAGAAAAATGCAGAAGCAACTGTACCATAATTGCTGGAAAATTCACTGAACATTTACATGTATATAAGTGATAATAAAAAATGAGCAAGCCTAGGAAAGTTAAACAGGAAAAATAGCATTTGCACACCTTAACCAACACCCCTAAATACTCTTTTTGCATTCTCTCCATTTTCTCTATTGAAACAAAGAGGCTAGAATTTGACGTACTGCTCTCAGAAGTGGCCTGTCTGAATCTGGTTCACATTAACTTTACTGCCACTGGGTTTTTTTAAATAGCTTATTAATTTTGTGCTACTTCTAAGTGTTTGCTCTCTCAGAATTGTAGTGTAAAGAGGGTTTCTTCTTTTTTGTTAACTAGCAGGAATGCTAATTTACTGATAACGAGAATGGTATTCCTTTGTAGACCAAATGGGGATTAATGTTCTTTCTTCTGAGTCTGTAAGCTTTTGTTGACGGGCTTGTGGGGAGATCGGCGTGAGGGGGTTGAGAGAGAGGACGCAATGCTCTAAGCTGGGCGAGGATCGGACCCCAAAGGGGGGTCCGAGGCCGGGAGATTCTCCGAGGAGGGGGGGGGGGGATGAAGCTAGATGTGCTTGGTTGACCACTCGGAGGGTCCTGAGCTGCGAGTCGAGGAGTTCGGAGGGGATCGAATGGTGGCCAGAAGACTTCAGAAATTGAGCTCCAATGGCTGTGCACGAAGTGGTTTGGACTTTGATAAGTTTGGTGCCTTTTCTTTAATTTTCTCTTCATATATACTGTATCGTTATTAATCACTTAGTTATAGTAACCTTTATAAATTGTACTCATTTAATCGCATATGGTGTACTGTCTGTTTTTGGGTGAGGCGGGGACCTCACACAGCATCCACACCAGCTGATTACCCAGTTTGGCGGGGCCGAAGGCTGCTCCCCCTAGACGAGAACGAGCTGAGCGAGCCTGAGGCGACCCAGGGGGTTACAGTAGAATTATAACATCACAGTCTTTACCTGCTCCTCACAGAGCAAGCTACAGTTAAACTCTTAATCCATTAACCCACTGTTTGGGAATCCCAGTGGTTTGCCATCTGGCTCACCAGGTTTTCTTTCCCATGCTCGCATTAAACTGGCTGGGAATCTTAGAAAATTTATCTTAATTTGTAACATAATACAAAAAAATTTGAATTAAGTCTGTCTTGGATAGTGAATTGGGGTAATATACCATAAGCTGATATCTTCTAGTCCAAATTAGAAGTCTCAAGTTTCCACATTTTTGAAGTTTTGCATTAATTGGTCCCATTCAGTGCTCTTTTCAAAGCTCTGAAAATCACTGTTATTCAGGTTAGTTAAGTTAAAGTCTGTCCCAAGCCTTATGGACTCATCAGGCCGGTGCTTGTGCTGATTTCCATGGTGTGAAGCAACTGAGAGTACGAGACTCTTTTCCCCCCCCCACCTTTAAGTAAGAAGCTGTTACAGTAATCTTGATATTGTTTCACCAGTATCTTGTATAACTGAAGGATAATCTCCCTACTTTTATATTCAATTCCCGGAGCAGTAACTTTTACCTCGTTAACTTTCCCATGTTAATTTGTTTTTAGCTTTCCTGCTGTACCCATTTGTAAACTATTACACCCAAACCTCTTGGCAATCTCTCAACATTTAGATAATGCTCTTTACTCTTGACAAAATGGACCGACCGTTTTATATTTTGTCAGTACATTGCCAAATCCTTGCCATTTGCCTAGCTCACCATATCTCTATGGTTCCCTTGCGTCCTCTTTATAACTCTCCTTTCTATCTTTTTGTCATCTTCAGCACCTTCATCAAAGTCATTTAGATTGTTAAAAAGTTGACGCCTCAGCACTGAAATGTGGTAGACCGTGAGTTGCTTGCCAACTAGAAAATGACCCAGTTATGCCTTTTGTTTCCTGTTAGCCAGCTAATGTTCTGTTCACATCCAAATGTGCTTTGTATATTGCCAGTTTTTATTTCCTACAGTAACTTGTACCATATCTAATGCCTTCTGAGAAATTAAGGATAAATACATCGGTTCCCCTTTATCCACATACCTGTTGCTACTGCAATAAACTCCAAATAGTTGGTCAAACATAGTTTCCCTTTTATAAAACCATGTTGACTTATGGCATCGATTTCAGTGCCTTGTTATATATATATATATATATTTAATAGTTTCTAACACTTTGTCAATAATAAACCTTGAGCTAATTGGCCTGTTTGTTTTTCTTTCGTCTCCCTTCCTTTCTGAAGAAATGTTAGATCTACTATTTTCCAATATTATGAAACCTTTCAAGAGTCTTGGGGATTTTGAAAAATTAAAACAATGAATCAACTAACTCTTAAGGCACATGGAGTATTGTCACAAAATTTGAAGTTGTCCATTTTTGTCGGTCTGTGGCTCCAACAATTACTTGGTACTATGGTGATGATTTTGCTGCATTACTCCATCCTTTCCTATAGTATCTACCTATTGAATAGATATCCAAATCCTGGATATAGTAGCAGTCTATTTCCTTTGGTCTTGATGATGGAAGAATATAAAATACCTGTATAATTTGTCTACCATTCTACCTTCTCCCCCCCCCCCACCCCTCCCATCATCGAGAAGATTCAAAATCTAAAAGCACATACCACCAGTCTCAAGGACAGCTTCAGTTCTGTTGTTATAAGACTATTGAATGGTCACTAATATGATGTGATGGACTCAATTTCCCGATCTACCTCATTATGGCCTTCATCCTTACTGTAATCGTAACACTTCATTCTGCATTCTGTTACTGTTTTTTCCTTGTTTTAACTTAGTGCCCTAATGTGATCTGTATGGATAGCATGCAAAAAAATTTTCACTCTTCATCAGTTCATGTGACAATAATAAACCAATTTTCCACGTTCTTATTTTCCATTGTTAATTCCTCAGACTCTTTCCATAGTGTGAGCATTTCTTTAGTAACCATTTTAAATGTCTAGAAAATTTTACTTGCGTTTCTACTAACTTTATTTTGTAATATTTTTCTTTATCTTTTAAATCAATTTTGCTTTATACAGTATAATGTTCAATCTTTGCACAGTTGCTTTTCTCGTGTATTTTAAATTTTTTAGTTAGCCATGGATGCTGCTTCCACCAGGTGGAATTTTTTTGAATATATTTATTAAAGGAAATCTTCTGGGATACCTAGACATCTCCATGTTGTTTAAATTGGCTTCTCTTTTACCTAATTAGTTAGTTCTGCTCTTGTGGCTTTCATTATTAACATTTATATTAATATTTATATTTTAAAATGTGAGGTTTGTTCATATTGTCGTAGTCTTCAAACTGAAAGTAAAGTCAGGCAATCAATATTTATGTCATTTGCTATTACTTGCTGCAAATTATTCTGTCCATTACTTTGTAGCCTTTTCTTCCTTTCATTTCTCTCCTTCATCTTGATTCTCTCCCATGCTCTCCTCTGCTGTCTATAACAGCTATCAAGGTCAGCATGGATGTGCAGTACAACTGAGTTTTTTACCCTGTATTTTTCCTGATGTCTTCTTGGTAATTGGTTTATTCTATTTTAAAAAATTTGTATTTAAAATGTTTTCCCACAGATCCACAGCCTAGAGATAGCCATTTATTTTACTGAACCTATCCCGGTTCATGACTCTTCTAATGTTGATTTATCTGACCTTCAGTCTATCCATTACAGTATTTTTTTCAAATAATACAAATCTTCACAAGTGATTTGAGGTACTTTGTTTCATTTCATTGTTAGGTCAATCATTCTGACGTTGTAGTGGTGACCAGTCCTCCACCTGAAGGCCATAAAGATGATTGGCTGAGAGCTGACACAACCATAATTGCATATGATTTAACAGGTAAAATTGTATTTCAGAAAGGATGCATAATCATTGTTTGAAGGTGCAGTTAGAACATGGAACAGCTCAGTATAGGCCCTTCAGCCCTTAATGTTGTGCTGACTTTTTAACGTGCTCTAAGATTAATCTCAACCTCCTTTCTCACAAGGCTTTTGATTTGTTGTTGATCCATGTGCCTATCTCAGAGCCTCTTAAATGTTCCTAGTATATTTGTCTTTAGTACCACCCCCTGACAGTTGACTAAAAGTAGTTCTGTGGATAAGTGGTCTTGTGTTTTTTTAGCTACCAAAATCTGGGATATCCCCAAAGCAATTTACAACCAGTCAGGTATTTTTGAAATTATATCACTTGTTATGCAATAAACCTAGTAGCCAATTTGAACAGGAAGCTCCAGCAATGAAATAAAGTCCACATAATCTGTTTCAATGACATTGGATAATTGGATTAGTGTTCTTAAGGATACCAAAAATAATTTGCCTACTTTGTAACACTGCAAAATTAACTTAGAATATTGTGGATATGGCTTTGATTTAACATTTCATCTGAAATTCGAACTGTGCTCCCAGCTCTCCATAGGAGTGCCAGTTGTGATTGCACAATATCTCCTAAAGGGAAAGCATTCTTCAAGTGTTTTTTTTTGCTGTAGTAGGCAACTCTAATTTTATAATATATTGGGAGAAGTGCAAATAGGTTACCATGTAGAGGTATTTCACTTGATTATTAAGGTAATATCATTTATGATGTCGATTATGTTCCCAACCCATTGACAAACTGGAGGGGTAAGAAAAACAATGTCAGACTGGAAAAACTTGAAATGCAACATTTTGTGCAGGCACAAACTTGGAATGTTGCATTATCAGGATTAAAATAAGACATTAATAACCCAAAAATAAAATTCAGTAACACCTACCAGCATCTTCTGTCAGAGTTGATAATGTTGACTACCACTGCCTTCATTCTGATCTGATTTCTGCTGCTCTAGTAGTGATAGAGTGGAGGAGCGCTTTTGTTCCTGGATGAACCAGTCTGTAGCTGCTCCTGCAGCATGTTAAATGGCTTCATTTATGCTGCACCTATTATTATATTGACAGTACAGTCCCAGCAATATCTACACAAAGCAGCAACATGTTAGTACATCCACACAGGAGAGCCATCTCACACTGGTTAATGAGTTGTACCTATTTATAAATTTGCCCTTAAGCAGAATGCAGGAGATGCTGCTTAAGACAACTGTTAAGCTCTAGAGCTGAATTTTGAACAGAGTATTCTGTCAGGTGGTCTCCATACTGCTCGTTTGTGCCTCACTGCTAAATCAACTCCTCCAACTCTGGGGGCCTACCCATGAGTGTTGAAGTTTCCATATACAGTATTGTAACTATGAGTTTAGCCTTGTCTTGTGCTGTTGGCAATCACTGGCATCTCCATTCTCAAAGCCAACAATTGTTGGTAATTTCCAGATTTGCCTTCCACTAGGTTCTTTCAGGGAGCTATGGCTTCCTTCCAGAATTGGCCTTTTACAACTTCAGAGTCCTCGAAGCTGCCCATCATTCATGCCACCAGCTTGCTGAAGGTGTAGCTGAAATAAATTTCCTTGAATGAGGCAATGATGGTAGGTTCATGGGCTGCTAGGTTAGGAGGTGGTGGAGTAGATGGGTGTGATGAAGGCTTGCGTCTGGCAGAAGGATTGCAAATTAGAGTTGGTGATATCCAGAGTGTGAACAGGTTTTTGGGTGGCTTTGTAACTTGGATTGAGAATGCTTACGGGTGAGAGCTATTCTCTTCACTCTCCCAACTCTGGGTGGAAGGGTGATCTAAATGCAAATAGCTGCTGAGAAAATATCCTGTGTCTCCTTGACCTTTAGGTTCAGCTTTCCTTGAAAGCCCTGTCATTGGTTGTGGTGCTATGAATGGGAGATGGGGGTGGGGGGGGGGGGACTTTGACTTTATCTCCATTATGTTTCTAGTGGAGACCCATCCCCTCAGTTAATGCAGGATGGAGGGGATAATTGACACTTTTCTCGGTGTCCTTGAGCACATCAAGAAATTGAGCTTCCTGTACAATGGTGCTGGATCCTTCACCAGTTAAGGAAATGCTTCAAATTATCAAATCAGTTCCCATCTGTCTGCAAGTTTCTCCATAGGTGAACCCTCATCTTCTCTCAAATCCTCTTTGCATCCTTGGTGTTTGCTTGGCTTAGTGGCATGTGGCAGTGACTCTGACCCTCCACACCCGAGGGTTTTGTATTCTCTTGAATTGCTCCTCATAAGTAATGTTGTGACTCTCCACTTTAACTGTTGCCTATAATTCTTAAACTTGTACATTCGATTCAAAGATGTCTAGAATGAGTGGAACTAAACCCAGTAAATGCCATGCAGCAGTCTTCCCTATACTTGTATCGCCAAGGTTTGCAACATGCACTTTCACATTCTTTGAGAGTGCTTACTTGGTAACTTTTGATCAGGACTTGATTAATCTCGGAAGCCATTTACCAAACATTCTGGCACTTAATTTTCTTGTGTACACTTATTTCACATTAAGTAGTGAGGCATTCTAGGAAGTTGGCAGGAGGAAAGTATGTAATTGATCGAGCTTTCACTAATGCAAAATGTAAATTGCTCTGAGTGTTTGGACTTGATTTTTGAACTCATTATGGATTTTGTTTTCCTTTTGATGCAAAGTGAAGTATTTCCAGGACAGATCTTATTTGAACCATTTCAAACCCATGGTGCTTTATGATGCAATATTCTGTATACATGAAGTGTGTGGGTTCGTTCTTGAACCCACAGCCTACGATTCTGAGCCAAGAATATTATTAGTAAGCCACGGCTGAAACTGCATCAGCTCTTAACAAGTGGGTAGTAGTTTGTGACTGAGATTCTGTATTTTCAATGCTATCAAAGCAAATCTTTATGGTTTCTCCTCCACTTAGAGTGGGCTTAGGGATCCCCATGACACTATAGGAATGTTGTCCATTTTCAGGGATTTTGAGAACATGTTTGAATCATTTTCTCTTGTCTATCTAATGATCTCTTAAAAATGACAAATTTCTGGGTAATCCCTATTTTGGAAGCCTTGTGCATACATGCCAAGATTACAAATTTGACCCCAATGCGCAAGCTATGTAATCAGTGACTATACTGTTCAGATGCTGACGATGATTTGTTAATTTGTTTAGAGGCAGCACAGTAGCACAGCGGTTAGCTTAATGCTATTACAGCGCCGATGACCTGGGTTCAGATCCCGCCACTGTATGGAGTTGTACATTTTTCCTGTGACTGTGTGGGTTTCCTCCAGGTGCTCCAGTTACTTCTCCACACCCCAAAGACATAGGAGTTAGTAGGTTAATTTGTTACATGGGTGTAATTGGGTGGCACAGCCTCATTTGGTCAGAAGGGCCTATTACCTTGATATAAGGTATAAGTGACTTATACCTTGATACAATTCTCTAAAATTAAAAATAAATCCTGCCAGTGGATTGGGAGATTGTTGGAGTGAATGCTCCAACATAGGAGTGTAGTCCTATTTCTCCTATGTTCAGACGTACTTACTGTAGGTAGTTCATACCTCAAACATGCACGAGGGCAGGGATCAATGCTGTTTGGTGGACCATAAGCTGGTTTTGAGATCTTGATTTTCAAACCATGGCAAAAGGCTATGCTGGTTCACTGAAAACAGTAGTTGGTTTCTTTATTATCTCCCCTTTAAAATAAACCTCTTGAGATGTGCTAAGTGTTTTGCAAGGTCTTGCACAGCATTTTTGGAGGGTAATGTTGTTCAGCTTGGATGAATTGGTACATCTTTATTTTGTGAATGTTGAGTGTAAGGCCTATCCTTTCAAGCAAGTCAACAATGACTTGGAGCTTTGTCTTTGTACAAGTGTCACCTCCATGTTGAACCTGTTGTGAGCTAGGTTTGAGAGTGGAGGCAAAACATTTCTTCTTTCCTATTTGACCCTGACCAATCTGTAGAAGTTGGTCTGTGGCTGTATTTACAGTATATTTTTTTAAATGTTGGATGTGTTTGGTTTCAAATGTCATGATAAAAGGCTTTATATAAATGAAAATTATTATTATTGTTCTTTATTGTGTGAGTTTCTGACCTCTGAAACAAGATGCAAGACTATTCAGTGTCTTCGATTCTTGGATTTGAAAACTGGAGGCTTGAATTTTGATGGTAGCTCATTGTTTGTTAGTAAATTGAACCATATGACAAATTGCAGGGTTTCAACCTGAAGGGCAATGACCATTTCTTTCCTTTCCCCTGCTTAACCCACTCAGTTCCTTCTCCAGATTGTGTGTTGCTCCGGATTTCAGCATCTACGGTTTTGTGTGTCTCCTGTGACAAAATAGTTTTGTTTAGTGTTGAACAGGAGTGCTACAAGATGATGGAGAAACTCAGTGGGTCAGAATCTAGAATTAGCAGTTTCTTGTGTCTCCATAGTGCTATAATGTAACTGTCTTGAAGTTCTCTGGGTTGGACTTCACCAGATGCTAGAAATCTTAAGCAACACACAAAATGCTGACAGAACTCAGCAAGTCAGACAGCATCTCTGGAGAGGAATAAACAGTTGACATTTGGACTGAGATTATTTTGATTTCTTCAGTTGAAGACTTGGGAAGCACATTTTTTTTGATATTCTTTGTATCTGACTGAACTGTTCTAACTTTTGTCTCTGCTGCAGCTTTTAGCTCAAGCCCCAACTGCCGCGATTTCCAGCACAATGAACCTGGATCATCACACGATGGAATTGGACTCTTGACAGGAGCTCTGCGGATCAAGGTAGGGAAGAGTTTGGCTTTCAAATTCCTGGGGAGGAGGAGCAGTTTGCCTGAAGCCTTCTTTTATTGTCCAGAAGCCTGAAGAATGTTGCCCATAAATGTGAAGACTGCACTTGTCGAATCTGTTGCAAGGTGTCCTTGCCTAACTGGGAACCTGCCATAATTCTGTAAACTCCACTCATTCTCCTACACTCCAGGGAACAAAGTGCTAACCGATTCAACCTTTCCTTGTAACCTGGGTCCTCAAGTACTGGATGCATCCTTATAAATTTTCTCATTACTCTTTCAGTCCTTTCTATAGGTTGGTGACGCACAATGCTCTAAATTAGGCTTCAGCAATGTCTTTTACCACTTCAACATAACATTCAAACTCCATTGCTCAGTACTTTGATTTGTGAAGGCCAATATGCCAAAAGCTCTTTTTGAGACCCTGTATACAGTAATGTGCAAATTTCTTGAGTGCAAACGTGCAAACTGATGGGAGCAAGGATGTTGGGAATGGCAAAGGCCAGAGTGCTGTGGGAAGGGTGTGGGGCAGGTGGCAGAGAAGTGCTGGGGTGGGTGATGGTGTAGATGCAGCAAGCCTTGAGACACCAGGCAAGGTAATTTGATTCCAACAATTGATTTGTTGGTCATCACAGTATATATCTCTGGTGCATCCCGCTCTTTCCCCTCTCTCAGAATTGGGCCATTTGGCCCATCGAGTCTTCTCTGCCATTTCATCAATTCACCTATTTTCCTCTTGGACCCAATCTCTTACCTTTTCCACGTATTCCTTCATGCCCTCGACAATCGAAAATCTATCAACCTCTGCCTTAAATATACATAAGGACTGGGCCTCCACAGCTGCCTGTGGCAAAGAATTCCACAAATTCACCACTCGGCCAAAGAATTTCTCCCCCATCTCCATTCTAAAAGGAAGCCTTTGTAATTCCCTTTAATCAACTTGTAATATTGATACATCTGACTTTAGCTTTTCTTTCTCAAATTTCAGGGTGATTTTGATCATATAATGATCACTTTCCCCTAGGGGTTCTTTTACCTTAAGCACTATAATCAATTTTGGTTAATCCACATCACTGATACAGAAACAACAATGGACCCAATACCAATCCTTGTGGTATATCACTCAGAGAGGCAACCATCTGCTACCATCTCTGACTTCTCCCACAGAGCCGTGTCAAATCCAACTTACTACCTCATCCTGAATGCCAAGTGACTGAAACTTCCTGACCAGCCTCCCATGTGAGACCTAGTCAAGGGCCTTGCTATGAGAGATGCACTAGTGTGAGATCCTAAGGGAAATTGAACCAGGTAGGTGTTGAGATATTTGAGACTCTCCCATTAGTGTTAGCAAGGAGATGCAATTAAATTAGGTGCCGGTCATTTCAGTCTGCAGTTTGCAGTAATTTTTTCAAGGTAAATTTATTGTTAAAGTACATCTGTCACCATATATACCCTGAGATTCATTTGCTTTCGGGTATTCACAACAAACACAAAGAAACAATAGAATCTATGAATCTGCACACAAGAAGGCAAGCAACCAGTGTGCAAAAGACGATAAACTGCAAATACAAAAAGACAAAAAAAAAACTAATAAATATTGAGAACAGGAGACGAGTCCTTGAAAGTGAGTCAGTAGATTGTGGGTGAGAAGTTATCTCCTCTGTTTTTAGAGTCTGATGGGGTTAAGGGTTCCTGAACCTGGTGATGCAAGACAATACATTCCTGTACCACCTTCCTGATGACAACACCAACAAGAGAGCATGATCTTATCACAGTGGTTGATGAATTTCTAGAAATATTTCCTTGTTGAGGAAGATCATCAGGGGTATTTAAAGAGCAGTTAGATATGCTTTTGAAAGATTAAGGAATTGTGGACTCCAAAGAACTGGCACAGGAAGTATGAAGGCCATGGGCAAATCGGGTATGATCATGTTAAATAGCAGAATGGCCTACTATTTTCTTGTGTAATTGTTTTCTTGTACCAAAATGCCATGTAGGCCAATTCTTAAGCCTCGTTATCTTTTTAAAAAGTTCAGTCAGCTTCAGTCAGGGAGAAGGAAGTCTGAGAATCAGAACGGGAGTGCTGTGGGAGCCATTTTGATTTTTTTCTCATCAGGGTTAAGAGAGGCAGGACTGCGCAGGCGTGTGACATTGTGCAGTGAAGCGCGGAAGATTTAAAAGGAACACAGCCTTATATGGCGGGTAGTAGAGTGAACTAGGAGCAGAGTGAAGGCTTAAGGGCTTTGGCTCAATGGCTGAGGCAAGGTAGGCTTAATTTTCAATTTTTCCTGTTACTTGAGGAAAGGAGGAATTATGATGTGGGAAGTCCTGGAGCCTCCTGGATGTCCATATCTGTGCCAGGTGCGCCAAGCTGCAGCTCCTAAGGGACCGTGTTCGGGAACTGGAGCTGCAGCTCGATGACCTTCATCTGGTCAGGGAGAATGAGGAGTTGATAGAGAGGAGTTACAGGCAGGTGGTCACACCAGGGCCACAGGAGACAGACAAATGGGTCACAGTTAGGAGAGGGAAGGGGAAGAGTCAGGAGAGTACCACAGTGGCTGTACCCCTTAACAATAACTACTCCTGTTTGAGTACTGTTGGGGGTGGGGGGGAGAGACAGCCTACCTGGGGGAAGCGGCAGTGGCCATGCCTCTGGCACAGAGTCCAGACCTGTAGCTCAGAAGGGTAGAGAAAGGAAGAGGAAGGCAGTAGTAATAGGGGACTTGATAGTTAGGGGGTCAGATAGGCGATTCTGTGGACGCAGTCAGGAGACCCGGATGGTAGTTTGCCTCCCTGGTGCCAGGGTCCAGGATGTTTCTGATTGCATCCAAGATATCCTGAAGTGGGGGGGTGAGGAGCCAGAGGTCGTGGTACATATAGGTACCAATGACATAGGTAGGAAAAGGGAAGAGGTCCTGAAAGGAGAATATAGGGAGTTAGGAAGACAGTTGAGAAGAAGGACCGCAAAGGTAGTAATCTCGGGATTACTGCCTGTGCCACGCGACTGAGAATAGAAATGGAATGAGGTGGAGGTTAAATGTGTAGCTGAGACATTGGAGCAAGGGGCAGGGATTCAAGTTTCTGGATCATTGGGACCTCTTTTGGGGCAGATGTGACCTGTACAAAAAGGACGGGTTGCACTTGAATCCTAGGGGGAACCAATATCCTGGTGGGGAGATTTGCTAAGGCTACTGGGGAGACTTTAAACTAGAATGATTGGGGGGGTGGGAATCAAATTGAAGAGACTAGGAGAGAGGAGGTTAGTTCACAAATAGAGAAAGCTTGTAGACAGTGTGTGAGGGAGGATAGGCAGGTGATAGAGAAGGGGAGCGTTCAGACCGAAGATGTAGGGGAGAAGGAAGAAAAAGAAGATAAAGTTGTTTGCACAGTTAGGAATAAACAGAGAGTAAGAGGTGGAGAATTTCTTAAATGCATCTATTTTAATGCTAGAAGCATTGTAAGAAAGGTGGATGAGCTTAGAGCATGGATTGATACCTGGAAATATGTTGTAGCTATTAGTGAAACATGGTTGCAGGAGGGGTGTGATTGGCAACTAAATATTCCTGGATTTCGTTGCTACAGGTGTGATAGAATGAGAGGGACATGAGGGGGAGGTGTTGCATTGCTTGTCAGAGAAAATATTACAGCAGTGCTCTGGCAGGATAGATTAGAGGGCTCGTCCAGCGTGGCTATTTGGGTGGAATTGAGGAATGGGAAAGGTGTAGTAACACTTATAGGGGTGTAGTATAGACCACCTATTGGGGAGCAAGAATTGGAGGAGCAAATTTGTAAGGAGATGGCAGATATTTGTAGTAAGCACAGGATTGTGATTGTGGGAGATTTTAATTTTCCACACAGACTGGGAAGCCCATACTGTAAAAGGGATGGATGGTTTGGAGTTTGTAAAATGTGTGCAGGATAGTTTTTTGCAGCAACACATAGAGGTACCAACTAGAGAAGGGGCAGTGTTGGATCTCCTGTTAGGGAATGAGATAGGTCAGGTGACAGAGGTATGTGTTGAGGACCACTTCAGGTCCAGTGATCCCAATGCCATTGGTTTCAATATAATTATGGAGAAGGATAGGACTGGATTCAGGGTTGAGATTTTTGATTGGAGAAAGGCTAACTTTGAGGAGATGTGAAAGGATTTAGGAGGAGTGGATTGGGACAACTTGTTTTATGGGAAGGATGTAATAGAGAAATGGAGGTCATTTAAAGGTGAAATTTTGAGGGTACAGAATCTTTATGTTCCTGTTAGGTTGAAAAGAAAGGTTAAAAGTTTGAGCGAGCCATGGTTTTCATGGGATATTAGAAACTTGGTTCAGAAAAAGAGAGATCTGAAATAAATATAGGCAGCATGGAGTAAATACGGTGCTCGAGGAATATAAAGAACGTAAGAAGAATCTTAAGAAAGAAATTAGAAAAGCTAAAAGAATATAAGAGGATGCTTTGGCAAGTAAGGTGAAAATAAATCCAAAGGGTTTCTACAGTTCTATTAATAGCAAAAAGATAGTGATGGATAAAATTGGTCCCTTAGAGAATCAGAGTGGACAGCTATGTGTGGAGCCAAAAGAGATGGGGGAGATTTTGAACAATTTCTTTTCTTCGTTATTCACTAAGGAGAAGGATATTGAATTGTGTAAGGCAAGGGAACAAGTAGGGTACTCATGGAAACGATGACAATTAAAGAAGAGAAAGTACTGGCACTTTTAAAGAACATAAAAGTGGATAAGTCTCCGAGTCCTGATGGAATATTCCCTAGAACCTCGAGGGAAGTTAGTGTAGAAATAGCAGGGGCTCTGACAGAAATATTTCAAATGTCATTTAGAAGCGGGGATGGTGCCGCAGGATTGGTGTATTGCTCATGTGGTTCCATTGTTTAAAAAGGGTTCTAAGAGTAAACCTAGCAAATATAGGCCTGTAAGTTTGACGTCAGTGGTGGGTAAATTAATGGAAAGTATTCTTAAGAGATAGTATAATTATCTGCATAGGCAGGGTCTGATTAGGCACAGTCAACATGGATTTGTGCATGGAAGGTCATGTTTGACAAATCTTATTGAATTTTTTGAAGAGGTTACTGGGAAAGCTGATGAGGGGGAAAGCAGTGGATGTTGTCTATATGGACTTCAGTAAGGCCTTTGACGAGGTTCCACATGGAAGGTTAGTTAGGAAGGTTCATTCGTTAGGTATTAATATTGAAGTAGTAAAATGGATTCAACAGTGGCTGGATGGAAGATGCCAGAGAGTAGTGGTGAATAACTGTCAGGTTGGAGACCGGTGACTAGTGCTGTGCCTCAGGGATCTGTACTGCATCCAATGTTGTTTGGCATATACATTAATGATCTGGATGATGGGGTGGTAAATTGGATTAGTAAGTATGCAGATGATACTAAGATAGGTGGCGTTGTGGATAATGAAGTAGGTTTTCAAAGCTTGCAGAGAGATTTAAGCCAGTTAGAAGAGTGGGCAGAAAGATGGCAGATGGAGTTTAATGCTGATAACTGTGAGGTGCTACATTTTGGTAGGACTGATGATAGGACATGCATGATAAATGCTAGGTCATTGAGGAATGCAGTAGAACAGTGATCTAGGAATAATGGCGCATAGTTCCCTGAAGGTGGAGTCTCATGTGGATAGGGTGGTGAAGAAAGCTTTTGGAATTCTGGCCTTTATAAATCAGAGCATTGAGTATAGGAGTTGGGATGTAATGTTAAAATTGTACAAGGCATTGGTGAGGCCAAATTTGGAGTATTGTGTACAGTTCTGGTCACCGAATTATAGGGAAGATGTCCACAAAATAGAGAGTACAGAGAAGATTTACTAGAATGTTACCTGGGTTTCAGCACCTAAGTTACAGAGAAAGATTGAACAAGTTAGGTCTTTATTCTTTGGAGCGTAGAAGGTTGAAGGGGGACTTGATAGAGATATTTAAAATTATGAGGGGATAGATAGAGTTGATGTGGATAGGCTTTTTCCATGATTCAAACAAGAGGACATGAGTTGAGAGTTAAGGGGCAGAAGTTTAGGGGTTACACGAGGGGGATCTTCTTTACTCAGAGTGGTAGCTGTGTGGAACAAGCTTCCAGTAGAAGTGGTAGAGGCAGGTTCAATTTTTGTCATTAAAAAAAAAATTAGATAGGTATATGGACAGGAAAGGAATGGAGGGTTATGGGCTGAGTGTAGGTCAGTGGGACTAGGTGAGAGTAAGCATTCGGCACGGACTAGAAGGGCTGAGATGGCCTGTTTCTGTGCTGTGATTTTTATATGGTTCACTAGAGCAAATCCATGCCTGATTCCTTAATGATTGATGCTTTCTAATGAAGTTTGGTTGTTAGTTAATGAATGCATGGTTTCCACTTGTTTGTCCATAGTGCTCTTCTGCTAACTGGCCTGTAACTGAATGATCCCCTTTTATTGTTGTACTAACATGTTAAAACTGTTAGAATTCTCCAGTATCATGCCACTAGCCAAAAAGGATTAAAACTTCTCTGAACAGCTGCAATGCAGCTGAAATGCAGGCCGAGTAATTACATTTACTTTCATAGATGCTGAAACACTGGTATTTCCTGTTTATTTCATGAAGTTTCAGGCGCCTGTTTGTTTGCATTGGTCCCCCAGTTTGTGAAGAAAGCTCGAATTGTTCATTACAAACAACCTCCACAGGCAGACTACATTTTTCTGGGCTCCATTAGGCCCTGTTTTTTCATTATCTGAAACTTGAACATGTACCATCAAGAATTTTTGTTACCCCAATTTACCCTTTGTTTTTGTTTTATTTTCCACTTTCTATTTCTTTCCATTTTCCACTTTTTATTTCTTTCCATTCCTCTAAGGCTAAAGTTCTTCATGGTTTGACAAGGGAATGTGGGGGTGATGTTTCTCCTAATTGTGTGTTTGGAGCCAAAGGCCTCAGTCTGCAAATAATGGCTTGGGCATTCACTGTTCAGAAGAGGGTTGATCTTGAATATACAGAGACTGATCCACCACAGAAATGATGGAAATATTACATTTAAGAAATCAAGGGGTGTATAGGGTTAGTACTGGAAAGTGATGCTGAAGAAAAAGAGAACCATAATTTTGGATAGTGAAGCAGATGAGGGGCTGACTCGTTCCTGTTCAACTTGTTTCCAGTCTCTGTTTGTTAGATTGTATATTTGAATTGTAAAACAAAAAAAAAATGCCATTCTGCATTTGTGTATTTTATTCTGGTATACATTTGTCCTTTTTATATAAACTGATTAAATCTAGTTACCGTCTCAACCATCAAATTGCTTTTCTAATAATTAAACTCATGTCGGTTCAAGGTCAAGTCCAGGATTGCAACCAGCTTACCTTTCTCCAAAAATCCACCTGTCAGGGTCATGTTTTAAGCCAAGACTGTGAATCAATATTTTGTCCCCTATGCATGCATCTAAAATACTCCTGACATTAGTCCAAGATTTTTTAGCCACAAATTCAGACTGCTGGTTGTGTCATTTTCCAAGGAATGAGTCTTAATTTCTGACAGTCTCCAGCACTCTGCTGTTCAAATACAGCCAAGTCTGAATATACTTGGTAACTGCAGAAAGTGTAATATAAGTATATATCTATTATTTTCCTTGGGATGTTTGACATCTGATTCAGTGCCCTGTTTTTGTTTGGATAATTTTGCTCTTCCATTTCCCTCATTCTCCCAGCAGTGCCATGTCTTTTTTTTCCCCTGTTCACCTTATGGTTAGAAGCGGCTGATTCTACTTCTTTTACCATTGCTCATCACATCTCTTTCTGTTCCTCTGTATTTTATTAATTCTCTTCCATCTTGACTCAAACTTTGCGATAAGGAACTGCAGTGGGACCCTAGTGGGTCAGGCAGCATTTCTGGAGTGAGAAGATGGGTGACGTGATGTATTAAGATCGAGTCTTGGGACAGAATTTTTTTTTTCTTTTGCTCCCAATTTTAGATCTGCACCTCTAGTCTTTTTAGGGCATCAACTGGCATTGACTTTTCCTTGCCTAACTGCGTCCTTAACTCGTCTCCTGTACCTCGATGCTGAAAATGAATGCACTCCAAACACCTTTGTTTTCTGGCCTTTATTTCCTCCTCCTTTCCACACACCTGTGATTTTCCTACTTTCCATTTCCTATTCCTGTTCCACTCCCTATATAAGCTATTTTAATTGTATTATAATTGCCAGTGAAGCTCCCAATGTTGGTCCCAGACCAATGAGATGGAGTGCATCTGGCTCATGGAGGTCCCAGGCTTTCTCAAACCTTGTCCTCCTGCACAAATAATCTTAAACCATGTTTTCTCTTCAGTCTGCTTTCGTCACATTCAGGACGTGGCTGAGAGTGATCAAGAAATGACTAACCTTTCCTAAAAAGAGAAGTCTGACTTTTTTAACCTCTGCTTTCCAAAATCTGCATGCAGGACTTCATCCATTTCTGTTGAGATTATACTGGCCCTCAAACTGCTTGCCTGCTCTCATTCCCATCTTTTCTGGAGGTATCCTTCGTTCTGGTGTCATCAGGAATACGTCAGTAGCCACAGAAACACTACCCTGTAAGCAACTAAGTCTCCTGTTGCTTTCTTGATTGGCTTTCTCCCAGCCTCAGCTGCACAGGCTGTCCTGTAATTTCTAGAGCAAGAGTTCCCAACCTGGAGTTCACAGACCCTTGGTTAATGGTAGGGGACCATAGCATTTAAAAAAAATGGTTGGGAACCCCTGCTAGAGGAAATCCGGTCAGTATTGAGCTGAGTCCCATTTACAGCAAGATGCATTCAGTAATGTTGCCTGTACCTAACTATATGGAATTCTAGAGCTCAGAAATGAGCCCTCTGCCCCAGCATGTTCATGCTAATCATGAAATACATTTCCAAATACTTAGCCGGCTGCCTTCTGCACTTTGGTGATTCAAGTGCTCATCTTCATACTGGAAGTTTGAAAATACCTGTCTCCTCCACCACCTTAGGGAGGATGTTGCAAGTTTTAACCACCCTTGAAAGAAGAAAAAATCTCCACAATCCTCCCCCAATTCCTAAACTTGTATTCTTTGATGAAGGCAGAAATTTTCTCACCAGTGAGCTCCTTCCTTTATATGTCGCATAATTTTGTGTGTACTTCCGTCATGTTGCTTGTCAGTCTTGTTCACTCCTAGGAAAACAGCCAGTATTTCCTGTCTCAAAGTTCAAAGTAATTTATTATCATAGTAGGTATATTTCACCGTATACTACCCTGAGCTTAATTTTCTTGCAGACATTCATATTAAAGCAAAGAAATATAACAGAATCAATGAAAATCTGCACATAAACTCTAACAAGCACTCAAATGTGCAAAAGGTGACAAACTGCAAAACATACATGTATACATGGAAGAGAGAGAGAGCATGAGCTGTAGAGTCCTTGAAAGTGAGTCCATAGGTTGTGGAATAGTTCATTGTTGAGGTGAGTGACATTGTCCATGCTGGTTCAGGAGCCTTATGGTTGAAGGATAATAACTGCCCCTGAATTTGGTGGTGTGGGACCTAAGGCTTCTGAACCTCCTTGCCTATGGCAGCAGTGAGAAGAGCGCATGGCCTGTCTCTACGGCTGAAGTGGCCCATCCCCGGTGGTGACATGTTGAGTCTTCTGTGATCCTCCAATGCAGTTATATCCTTCCTATCAATATCACATAGTATTTCAGCAGTGGCTTAGCTAATGTATAATATAGCCACCTTGCTCTATAGCCATAATGTACTATAGCCAGCTTGCTCTATAACCATAATGTACTATAGCCAGCTTGCTCTATAGCCATAATGTACTATAGCCACCTTGCTCTATAGCCATAATGTACTATAGCCACCTTGCTCTATAGCCATAATGTACTATAGCCACCTTGCTCTATAGCCATAATGTACTATAGCCAGCTTGCTCTATAGCCATAATGTACTATAGCCAGCTTGCTCTATAGCCATAATGTACTATAGTCACCTTGCTCTGTGCTTTTGCTGCTCTAGTGGAAGCAATCTCAGTATCTCAAACTTTTATCATTTTCCCACCCCTGGATTATGTTTCTGAATCTTGAACTAAGATAACATACAGGTAGTTATACAACAGCACAATAGTTAAATTCCTAAGAAACCTTGCCTGATAGAAAGTCATGTTGTAGCAGAATGGGTTGTAGTTGCTTTCAAAGAACAGATTTAATCAGGTTTTCCCGATTGTGATCGTGCTATAAGCAGTGTGGCCCTTGTAATGCACGTAGTATTCTCGAATCCATCAATCGCATTGTAACCAATTTGCATTGTAGCAGAACTGCCTTGATAGCCAGTGTTTCATGGTTCAGAGGGCTGCAGCAAATGGGTACACATGTTCTCCATATCTGCAGGTTGGAGGTTTGTCCGATGTTTGCTTTTGTATGAATCTACCTTAAATGAGAACAAAGGCAATGTTTGGATGTTGGTTTAATTTAATTTGTCACTCACCATTTGTGGTTTCTGCATACTCTTGGTTACCTTGCCTGTACAGCTTTTGTTTTTCAAAGCACCTTGGCCCCTAGGAGGACGATGACCATCCATCCATCATCCCAGTACTTACTGACTCATTATTGGCTCCTGAATGGGAACACTCATTTGAAAATGTCTTCCTTCTCAAATTCTCATCTACTACCCTCAGCCTTAAAACACTCCATATTCTCAGTGTACCTAAGTCTTTTTCCTATGTATCCTGAATACCCATTGCTGTAACGTGCCTCAGTCTGCTGAATACAATTCTTCCAGAAGATGCCCTTTAAAATTATTTAATTGGCCAAGAGCTTTGGTCAATTATGCTAACATTTTGGCTGAATTAAGTTCCCAAGGCACTTCAAATATGTTCATATTAATGTACTTTATTGTTGTGGGTTATCCTCTAATGCATGTTATTTCAAGAAACCACTTCACCTTTTCTGAATGGCAATGAACAAGTTTTTGGAAACTGAGCACAGTTATCAGTCTCTGGGTTTTCAATCTGTGAAGGTTATTTCACTTAATTTATGCCTGACAGAATACAGTGGAAAGCAGTACCAGATGGTTCAAAGAACAACAACGCAGGAGATGGAATCTTCAGCCTCTCAAATTGCACCCCATCTTGCCTGTCCCCAGGTAAGCTATCACAGCTGTCTTTGCCCTGTGTCCTGGTGATTGGCTTCAAAGGGATAATTCACAGGAATAAAACTGATAATTTGGTGATCTGGAATTCCTGATAATTCAGTCACTGGCGCATTAGATGATGTGCCACACTTGCTGTCCACTGAACGCCAACTGAGTTCCTGAGCTCCCCTGCAGTTTAGCGTGTTCACCAAAACTTTACTGTTGAACATTTTTTTAAAATAGAAGCGATTTAGGGGTTGGAGCATTAATAAAACAAAATCCAATCATCTTAATAGTGCAGCAGCACTACCAAAATCCTCAACATGTCAAACTGACAGAATTTAACTGTATACGTAGAACAACACAGGAAGGGGTCCTTTGTCCACAGTGTCTGTGCCAACCATGATGCCAAATTCAACTAAAACTTTCTGCCTGCACATTCGCTGTATGTTCATGTTCCTGTCTAAATGTCTCTTTAATGACACAGTGTACCTGTAAGCACTAGATGTGCGCTTGCACGACTCGTTGGAACTCAATTGCTGCTCTCTATAACTTGGTTGTAGTGACATTGAGATCTCCAGGGCACAGACTCCAAAGACAATCGACATACTTGCCAAAGAGATTGGGCTGCACCCAACAGAAGTAGAAACCTACGGAAGGAATAAAGCAAAAGTGAAACTATCTGTCTTGGATAGATTGAAGATGCGGGAAGAAGGAAAATATGTATTGGTTGCTGGGTAAGAACATTCTATTGCTGGTTCATTCATTAGTAAGAAATGATTTAAAATTGTTTTTCTTGAAACTCCTCTCTATAATACAGGCTGTCTCCAAGTAACGAATGAGTCTAGTTTTTATTGATGCCCATCTAGTCCACAAATAGGAAAATGTGCAAAATTCACTCTGTTGTAACCTTACCTCCTCAGTATCACAATGGTGTCAGAAACAGGACTAAATAAGAAATAACAATTACTGTAAGGGAGAGAGGAAGCCAAGTTCTGCCTTCATATGTTTAAAGTTTTGAATTTTATGGGAGCTTGATCATATGAAGGGGCAGTTGGTCCATGAACTGATGTTCATAACCTGAGGATAGTCTGTATTGTACCATGGTTACACTGTCCAGTGTTTCTTGGAAAGTGATATGGTAGTAACCACACAGACTTGTGAAAGGGCATTCCAAGAGAGAATTCCCAATTATCAGAGAATCTGAATCTGTGGAATCAAAAATTACATTCTGGAAGGTGCTTATTCTATCCATGGAGTCAATGTTCTTAAACTGTTCATAACTAGAAAAGCTAACATCCAGTTCAAAGTTTAAGGGCAAACTTCAATCCATAGAGTCAGGAAAATGTGACTAGCACATGTGGAATTGGGGGAATCTAGATGTCTGTAAACAGCAGAAGGATACGATGATGGTGCTCGATGAAGTTAAACTGGGAGTAGATTTATGTGGATGATGAATACAGCCAACGACCATTTGGGCTGAATGGCCTGTTTCTTTACAGTGAATTTTTAAGATAAATTTTAAGAATTTTAAGGTCGGGCGCTGTAGAATTGGGTGTAGGACTTCAACTTAGAATTTATTTAAATGATTTGAGTGAGGGTGCTGATAAAACAGCTAGGTAACAAAGTAATGTGTAAAGAGGACATGTAGACTGCAAAGGATATGTTAGCTGAATAGATTATTTGACTGCTCATTTGCACTGGTGTGTGGGTTCCCAACCTGGGTCCATGTACCTCTTGGGTAATGGTAGGGATGTGTGGGTGTAATACAAGTGTGAGGTGGGGTGGAGTTGAGGGAATGTAAAGAGAATAATATAAGATTAGTGTAAACGGATTTGATGGTTGGTGAGCCTAAGGGCCTGTTTCTCTGCTGCATGTTTATGTAAACCATGAGCCCAAAGTGAAGAGCAGTGTTCCTACTGTTCAACGGAATATTTATCCCACGCACCAGGGGCAATTTACACCAGACTATTAACCTGCCAGTCTGCATGTTTTGGGATGTGGGAAGAAACTGGAATCTCCAGGGGAAACCCATGTCAAACAGCATCGGAGGTCAGAGCTGAACCCAGGTTATTGGAGAAAGCAGTTGCCCTGACCTGAAAAAATGGCCTAAATATGATAGATATTGTGTCTGACTATATTGTACTCCTTTAGTTCTTTATTGAAATGCTAGTCCCGACTTTATGCTCAGATTAATAGGAGTGGTTTTTCTGTCTGCCCCTTGTCAATAGACAATAGGTAGTAGGTGCAGGAGTAGGCCATTCGGCCCTTCTAGCTTCGGCCATTCGGCCCTTCTAGCTTCGGCCATTCGGCAATCACCGTCAGAAATTGCTTTTATTGGGAATCACTGTCTGGACTTGGTTCAAGTTGAGCAATCACCTTAATAGCATCTTCTGTGCTGTGTTTGTTTAGTATTACACCAACTCCTCTGGGAGAGGGGAAGAGCACAGTGACAATTGGATTGGTTCAAGCACTCGGAGCACATCTGGATGTTAACGCATTTGCCTGTGTGCGACAGCCATCTCAGGGGCCAACATTTGGCATTAAAGGTAACCAGCTTAAAAATAAGTGTTTCCTAAACAGCTAGGCTATGCATATGACAGTTGTGAAATTGTGTATTCAGCAGACATGCTTAAGGATCATATCTGGATAATGCTGTGCACAACTGTTCTACTGCCATTGCCTGCCAGCTTACTTGTACCTGGGAAATTTGATTCTGGAGAATCTTTTATTTTGCTTCCAGGTTTAGTTTGTTTTCTTTCTTCCCCATCCCCTCACCTCAAAAGAAATTAGTGTTCACACTCCATCATTCAGTTAGTTTATTGCTGAAGTTCAGTTTATCATACACTTAGTCCAGGGTCAGCTGAACATGAATACAAGCCCAGATGAAGTTTTGATCAGGAAGTCCAGTCCAGTGCCCACTGCTGTATTGAGGGTTGCAATATTGGAGTTGCTGTTCGTTAGTCAGTGTTATGCTGAGTACCTACCAGCACCTTCAGCTGGACACAGTACCCCGTGATAATATTGGATTGCTGTCTACTGCCTGGCCTATGGGTATTCCTCAAGCAGCACAATTAAAATGTTTTCTCGTTTGGCCTCTTTTACTAGGAAATTGTTGTATATCAATTGGCTTCCACAGTATTCTGCACTACAATAACTTTTTCATAACCCTTGTGTAGTAATTCTGTTTATTGTGTAGTAATTCTGTTTATCAGTTCACTGTGAAGGCCTTTAAGAGCTGGTGTTTGTATGGCACTTGATTAAGAATAGCCAACTTCCTTCTCTTAAAAAAAATAATTGGCAAGTAAATTTGTCCTTATGGACTTACGATAATTTTGTAATTAATAGTGAACCAGTAGTTACTGGTACATTACTATTTTCTGAATCGTTGAATCTTGGGTATACTAATACAAAGGTTGTATTTACTGGGCTAATAATTCAGTATAAATGTTTGGCAGATTTTAATCAGTATTGTTGTTCAATGTAACTAGTTATTGTCTCTGGGCAGGTGGAGCTGCAGGAGGTGGATATTCTCAGGTCATCCCCATGGAGGAGGTGAGAGATCTGACATTTCACAGTTCGGGAGAAAATCCACCCATTCCACAGTGAGACATACAGACTCCTTGCAGAAGATGCTGAACTCTGCCCCAAGCTACAATAGCATCACACTAATCGCTATGCTACTGTAATTCAGCATTTCCTGCAGCTTTTGCAATTGATGAGTCTATAAGCTTGGAGCTAAGCACAGAGCTAAAACTTGGTCAGCATGATGCAATGTGAAGCTGGTTTATTGCACAAATATTGGTACATTTTGGTCTACTGCATTCATCCATTAAGTTTGTAATCATCAGTTGTTGTTTTATATTACAGTTCAACCTTCACTTAACGGGGGACATTCATGCAATTACAGCAGCCAATAACTTGCTGGCAGCAGCTATTGACGCCAGAATGCTACACGAGGCTACTCAGTCAGACCAGGTGAGCTGCTTACTCAAAGGCTGATCATTTGTAAGCTCAGCATTTTTCTTTTTCAACCTTCTTTTCATGTTTCCTTTTTTTTTACCTTTCATGTATACTTAAAGTAAGCAGCTCAGACAATACCGTCAGGTGCCATCATTCACAAAGCATTCCATTTGCTTATTATATTCATGTTATATCATCATGATATTTAATTTTTCTTTATGTATGTCATAGTGGATATTTGCAAGGGATTTTAAGCACTAAATTCAGTCTGTGTGATAGTCAGAATTTAAACTATGGGTTTAAATTCTAGTGCTGTATCAATCTAGTGTGCCATTCAACAGGAGGTCCTGAACTTTGGAAAGTGCCGATCTGTGGCACTCAGTGGACAGCTTTTTGCACTGGGAATTGCGGGTTAGGAGCGGACCAGGGGGTATCTTTCACCTGACTGCCAACTCTTAAGGAGCAGTTGACATTGGTCTAGATATGTGTCCCTGCATAATAGGTCTCTCTGTAATGACACATTTTCCATCAAGTTTAGTTTGTGGTATTTAAGAAATTACACTGCAAATCTGTGTAATATGAGCCACAATAAGCGTGTTTTCCCTATTCTACTAGGCACTGTACAGTCGTTTGGTGCCCACTGTAAATGGAGAGCGACATTTCTCTGCCATCCAGCTTGCTCGGCTAGCAGTGAGTAAAGCATTGTGTTTTGATCATTTTCCCTGTTCGGTTGTTTTAAGCCCGGTTCTCCTTCCTTTTGCATACTATTATTGGACTGTGTGTGTGCGTGTGGTGAGCTAAAAGTGTCAGGTTTTGTATAAATTGGGCTTGTATCTCTATGACTCTCAGAAGCTGAGGAGAGATATCCTTGAAATGCTCTGGGGATGACCAAATACTTTACAGGGATGGTGATTAAAAGCCGTTACTGAACAAGCGGCTGGATTTGGATAAACATAGACTAATGAGGAGCAACCTGAGCATTACAATATTTCTTACCAGCGCAGAAGTTTCTCATTTGTAAATCTGAATTATTCATGTGCTCGTCTGAGTATATTCTCATTTAATAAATATCAACATGCTGGATAAATTTTCCCATGGCTTCATCTAACTAAGAGCACATGGATGAAACAATGTTCTGCCACTTGGCAGGTATCGTTGTTGATGTTCAAGTTTGGACTATTCCCCATAGAATGTCCCCATGGATATAAGAGACCTGAAATTTCCCCATCAGTTATAGTCTTCTACAAAATAAATTACTGATGGCATGTTCATAATGTGGAAGTTACTAATATGTGATTCACAATATTGGCGGCTTTTTAATAATGTGATTTCCCCAAATCCTTTCGACTGTGGGGGGATTCTTGTAACTGGCAATGTTGGAGGTTTTTCTAATGGAACAGATGTCAGATAATTAGCCTCTAAGCTTGGTGTTATATATATTTATAACAACATTTATACAAGTCATCTTTTGAAACTCAAATCAATGTTATAGTTTTCTTTTACTTAGACTGTTAACAAGCATTGGAAGCTCATTGGATTGGCATTGTACCATTGAGAGGGCTTGTACATTGCTTCTGTCAAGCAAAGTGTCAACAACTACCCAAGGCAAACTGCAGCAGGTTTCATACTAATTTTATGTAGGTGATAATTCATCTATAGGCTAATTCAAGATGAGGATTTGAGATCCATTGGCAGAAAACAAAACCATCTGTTTCTGTTAAAGATGTTAACTTGTGAACAATGGTGTTGCCTATCCTGCCGAAGGGTCTCAGCCTAAAACGTCGACAGTGCTTCTTCCTATAGATGCTGCCTAGCCTGCTGCGTTCCGCCAGTGTTTTGTGTGTGTTGCTTGAATTTCCAGCATCTGCAGATTTCCTTGTGTTTGCCTGTCCCTTGTTTGGTTACCTACTTTAAACACAATGGCCTTTTATAAATTGCTGTTTTTTCTTTGTCATTTAAGACCAAGACCAAAAAACTGCTTGTGGGGAGTTACTGGTTTGGAAAGGAGTGGGGCAGAGGCAAAGTTTGCACATGTCTTGTGTTCCATGTGCTGTCAACCAGGATGGACTGGATGGTTTCAATTAACTGGTGCCTCACTGTTACACGCATGAGCCTATTTATCTCCCTGGTGCCCTTCCAACAGCTTGTGCTGTCAAGTATCTTTTCACTGATAATTAAATCTTTTTTCACTGATAATTAATCTTTGAACAATAGGTCTTTGAAATCAGCTGAAAATATTTGAACATAGTAAACTGTAATTTATGAAAATAATATAAAGAAAAATAAAAGGAAGGATGCCCGAAACTGTTGAAGTTTACTGAACCCTTTAAAATGAATGATGCAGTGGTAGTTGCTTCAGCTTCATCTGTCATCTAGCTTATTGTCACAAGCTCCAAGATACAGTAAAAAACTTTTCTTTGCTTGCCATTAAAGTTCAGGTTTATTGACATGGGCACACATGCTGTGTGGAATTTACATTTTGCAGCAGCACAGTACATTACAAATCTGAATATAAGTTACACCTAACTTGATAAATATAAAGATAGTAGTGCAGTATAATGACAGATCAATTAGTACATTAAGGTATTTAAAAAGTACAAGTACATTAAGATATGAAAAGGAAAGTAGAGTGTAGAGTAGAGTGCTACAGATGAAGCCAGTTATCAAGTGCCCTAATGCAGGGTCTTGAGACTCTGTATCAGAACACACCAGCAGCCCCTCGTGTCTCTTGGGAATCCCATTAGTATTTTTGTTATTTTTTTCTGTATCTGCTGCATTCAGCCTTCAGAACTTTGTCGTTTTTTAAAAAATACAGCGCTTGGGTATTCAGAAGAAGGACCCCCATCTCCTGACACCAGAGGAGATCACGAAGTTTGTTCGTTTGGATATTGATCCTTCCACGGTTACCTGGCAACGAGGTGAGTGGTGTCCTTACAAAACAAAAAGACGGTAGTTTTGGTTATTTAATTGTTTTAAACTTTGTAAATGCTATGTGTAACTCACTACTCTTGGGTGTGTATCAAATGTAATATATGAAAGCACTGTTCAGCAAATGAAGTACTTTCAGGATTGTAGTTACCTTCACAAGGCAGCACAGCAGCAACCTTGTGAACAGCTGGTGGTCATGGCTAAATAATATTTCTGTGCGTGATGGTTTTCATACTGCAGCTGTGTTCAGAGTCTTTACTTGCTGTTTGCACTTGGGCAACCTGCACCTTATCAAAAAACAAACCATTGATACTGGAAATCTGAAATTAAAAAAAAAATAAACAGTGAAAATGCTTGTACTGTCAGGCAGCAACATCTGTGGAAAGAGAAATGGTTAATGCTTCAGGAGGCCAATGACACTCCTTCAGAACTAATGGAGGGAAAGCAAGTTAGTCTAGGCAGCAGAGAAGGTGAGGAGGAACAAGGATAAGCCATGTAATGAGGTGAAGTACTATAAATTAAATTCCTTTGTCCAATGTGTTGCCAATGTCGTGAATTCTGGGTTATGCTTTATGTACATGCCCAACAGACCAGAACAAGCAAGCAAAAGAATAAAGGATGGCCAGATGCAAGCAAAATAATCAGTCCTGTTGCAAACAGAAAGAAAGGACAAGTTAACTGAATCAGTATAGATTCCTGCAGGCTCAGTGCACCCAGATGATAAATAAGTTGTTCCTTGGGCTTTGTACTGGTTCAGGAGGCAACAGAGGTCAATGGGAGTGAGATGAGAAATTAAAATGGCAGGAACTGTAAACCTGTCATTCCAGTGGTCTAAGTGCAGGTGGCCCCACAAAATGATTGCAATCTGATCAATTGTTCTGTGACTTTGTGCACAGACTGACGAGTATTGTACATGAGGGTAGTCAAGTTTTAGTTTTTTTGTCATATGTAAGAGTACAAGCATGCACAGCTTCAGTGAAAGACCTGGCTGCAGTGGCATTGCAGGCATGCTGTATCAGATACACAACATTCAAAAGAAAAATGTTAAAAAATTGCACAAGAAAGAACAGTTGGGACAAAAATGTAATCCATTGTGGTACAAAGTGGTCATCACATTGCTATTACTGAGGTAGTGATTGGGATTGTGCAGTTTGGTTCAAGAACTGAATAGTTGAAGGGAATTAACTGTTGAACTGAGTAGTGTGGGTCTTAAGGTTTCCGTACCTTCTGCCTGATGGCAACAGTAAGAAGGCGGCATTGGCCAGATTGTGGTTGTACGGTGTCCAGCATATTGACTATTTTAGTGGAAATAGAATTCAATCAGAGTGGTTAGAGATGAGGCAAAAAACAATCGGTGATTCTCACCAGGACTCATGAAAATTGCGCAAGGATATGAGGCGCAATCCGACATCTCACTGATGACTGTGAACTTGGACCTTTCAGTCTAATTGAACTTCAACATTGAATAAAGAAATATTTAGCTTTGTTGGTGTGGAACTGTACTGTTGCCTGTTTCTCATCTATATGTGAAGATTTTTCTTTTGTACTCATTTTATTTTTCAGTGGTCGATACAAATGATCGTTTCTTGCGTAAAATAACGATTGGGCAATCTAATACAGAGAAAGGATTTATTAGAGAGGTATGGATTGCTTTGTACATTTACTGCACCTTTTTCTGGATGTAAACGTTACCAGGAGGCTCAGCATTTATTTCCTCACTCGAAGAACCCTTCAGCCTATCATATCAGTCCCTCTGAAGGATCTCCAATATGCTGTATTTATGATATTCCACTGCTTATGAAGACTATTTCCATACCAGGGCAGTGTCAGTTTGGAAAGGGGATATTCAGGTGGTGCTGGTTCTCCACCTGCTGACCTTGATCTTGTGGGTAAAATCACTGGTCTGGGAGGTGTTGTCAGAGTAGCTCAGCTGAATAACTGCAATGTGCTTTTATGGATTTTAGAACGTTTATGGGTGGAAATCACTTGTCACATGTCCAAGCCAGTATGAAGGGGCTTTTCGGTTTAATTGCAGCTTCAGTCTATTTCTCCTTAAGTACATATCCAAATACTTTTTAAAATGTGATGAATGCTATTTTTTGCAAGCAGTAAATTCAAAACCCCAAGTTCCCTCTGGAAACAGATTTTCCTTAATTTCTACCTATCTGCATCCCTCATTATGTTTATACATCTCAATTAAATTTCCCCTCAGCCTCCTCGGTCTCAAGGAAATCTTTTCTCCTGTTTTAATATAAAGGTTTGATTACAAGTGGCTTTTTTGCCATTTTAGAGTCTCACCAGTTTTCTATTATAAATTACCTCTAATGTTACAGTAGAAAATTAGTCTTCATTGAAGCTGATTGAACTGTGCAAGCAGTATTAAGAGTAACCATGTTGAATGGGATAAGCTGGTAGCCTTTGTAGATGGTGGTAATTCTGTAAGTTTTTCGTGTAGGAAACTGGAGAAAGTATTTTGTTGTTAGTGATGCTCGAACTGGTAATTTTTGCCTGTATGAAAATATTTCATTGAAAGTGATCCAGTCTAATGCACTGTCACAAACCAAATGTCATCTAGATTAATACATTCTCATGTCTTGTATCAATATCAAACTGAATAGACCACTTCAAGTTACAAGGTTATTTAAAAAAGAATATCAAACAATAATTTATCACCTTGCAATGGATTTCCTGCATGTGTGGTGGAAGTAGATTTGATAATAACATCTAGTGTGAATTTAGGAAATAGTTGGAAGTGCAAACATATAACTGTAAGGAACGAACAGGATTTGTGCCTATCGGGATGTTGCTATCAACTGGCAGAAGCACTAGGGGCAGATTGGCCTTGATGTGTGCTGGGTAAGTCCTTAAGTTGGTGAACTGAACTAACTAGTTTGTGAAGGTAAATCAAATTGATGCAGCTCTGAATTGGATAGTCTGATTTTTATTATGTCAGGCTGGAAATTTATCAAGGATACTTTGGCAGAGACTTCTCATCTTTCTCTGTTTGTTACCCCCCCCCATTCCTTTCAAAGGTTTCAAAGGCACATGTCAGAGAAATGTATACAATATACATCCTGAAATTCTTTTTCTTCACAAACATCCATGAAACAGGAGTGACCCAAAGAATGAATGGCAGTTAAATGTTAGAACCCCAAAGCCCCCCCAGCTCCTCCCACACACGCATAAGCGGCAGCAAAGCAAAGATCCCCCTCCCCCACCAGCAAAAAAAAATGCATCGATGCCCCCCATGGAGCACTCAAGCATGCAGCAAAGCATCAATAAAGACACAGACTTGCAGTACCCCAAAGACTACTCGTTCACCTGGTATTTTGTCATACTGCAGGCACTCGCGCGCTCTCTCCCTCTCCCTCTTCCTCTCCCTCTTCCTCTCCCTCTCCCTCTCCCTCTCCCTCTCCCTCTCCCTCTCCCTCCCCCTCCCCCTCCCCCTCCCCCTCCCCCTCCCCCTCCCCCTCCCCCTCCCCCTCCCCCTCCCCCTCCCCCTCCCCCTCCCCCTCCCCCTCCCCCTCCCCCTCCCCCTCCCCCAATAAGGGAAAAAGAGGTATCCCGTTTCATAACGAGAGGGGAGACATAACAAACAACTTTCTGAATTACTATGTTAAAAGTCTGCTGTGTTTCTTTTGTCCAAGCTCTGTGCCCAAAGAACTCAGATCTCTGGGCACACAGCCAGCAGCCAGCTCGCTGCTTTAGATCTTCTGTGTACTCCCACAACACACCAGTTTCCTGCGGAGGCACCTACCTTGAGACCGCCCACTTCCAGAGCCACAAAATCCTGGAACCCTAATGGTGCGCTAGTCTTCTAGGGTGCATCCTTGGCATATCAAATAGCGGGCTGTCATGAGACCCCAAGAGCGGGTCCCATTCCTGCAAAGAACAGAAGTCAGCGTGCAGCTCCAGGTCAGGGTCTTCTAAAGAACCCTGAAAGGGAAAAATAGAGATGTTAAGGATAGAAATAGAGCTGCTTCTGAAGATGCAAGCAAAGGAGGTGCCATTGTTCTCCTAAGTTCCACAGGTGCTCTGGACCTTGGAAGATTTGATGAGACCTTGGCAGCAAATCCATAACTCACTGGACGTGACGACACAGATATTGTAGTGCAGTGAAAAAGATGTTTGATATGTTTGATTTTATAGGCCGAGATAATGAGTACAAGAGTAAGGAAGTTGTGTTGCAGTTACTCAGAACATTGTTTAGACCCTCTTAGAGTATTGTGTGCAGAGTAGGATGGGAAGCAATAGAGAGAATGCAGAAGAGATTCACTGGGATGTTGCCTGGAATGGAAGCTATACTCTTGAGGCTAGAGCTGATAGTCTGGGTTTATTCTCATTGGAGTATAGGAGGCTGAGGGGTGGTCTTGTAGAGATTTACAGTGCCTCAACCTTCACAAAAATGAGTAATACAACCAATGATTTTGTTCACTTTTTATTTCTGAATCTGATGTCCTTTTCTCGCAGTAGTGCCCAAAAAAGGGAAAAAATTGTGAAGCGTGGAAAAACTATAAAATCAAAAACTGAAAAGTCAGCAGTTCTAAACTATTCATCCCCCTTGCTCAGTACTTAGTTGAACCATACCTCACAACTATTACAGTCATTTTGGATAAGTCTATTAGCTTTGCACAACGTTATGGAGCAAGATTTGCCTATTCCGCCTTGCAAAATTGCTCAAGCTGTGCCAGGTTAGTTGTGGAGCGGCAGTGGACAGCAATCTTAATGTCTTGCAGGAGATGTTTAATCAAGCACTGTGTCAGTTTTCTTCATTTGAAGCCACTCCTAGGTTGCTCAGGCAGTGTGCTTTGGGTCGTTGTCCTGCTGAAAGATGATCTCCCTCCCCAATTTAAGCTTTCTGGCAGAAGCTAGCAGGTTTTTATTCAGGATCTTGTTTTATTTAGCAGTATTCATCTTCCCATCTATCCTGACCAAATTTCCAATCTCTGGTGCTGAAAAGCATCCACATAGAATGATGCTACTTCTACCGTATTTTACAGTAGGGATGGTGCCACCTTGTTGATGCACAATATTAGATTTACGCCACACATGCTGCTTAGTGCTGAGTTCCATTTTAGTCTCAAGCGACCACAAGACCTTCTTCCACATATTTACAGTAACTTCTAAGTGGTTCAAGTCTTTGCGTGCAAGGATATGTTAATTTTAGTGGTGTGTATATAACACCTTTGTATTGAGCCCACAGGTATATTTTGGCAGGTGTTTGGCTTCCTGCCTGAAGCTAGGTGTGGTTTATTATTTATCTCGCCCACCATGCCTGCTGTCGGGGCTGAAGGGCTGAACTAGTTCTTATGGGCTGGGCACTACTGAGGTTTTCGTGAGAAAAGATGCAGGGTAACTTCATTGTCACTGAGAGCTATAATAAAGAACTACTTCATGCTCATTAAAAGTTAATTAACAATTATCATAGAATGAAATGTTTGTGATTACTGCCCCCAAGTGGCTACAAGTTGAATTTCAGAGCAATGAAGTTCAGTGGGGATTGTTGAGAGGGAGAAATTTATTGGGCTGTGGGCTGGTAGGGAGGTTGATGCACGACAGTTGGAATGAAATGGCTAACTTGCTGTAGTCTTGCACATTGTATGATGAAAGGTTACTGAATCTCGTGTTTGATTCTAATTGGATGTCCTCTCACACTTGCCCAGTTTCGTCATCCTTTGAAACCAACCCCTTCAAGGTCCCTCAGGGTAGATTGGGTTAAAGGGAATATGAAAGTGTTAGTTTTAGTGGTGAGTGGGCAGTGTAAGCTGGGAAACAGGGCAGCTCCCTTGACAGAAGGATGATTTTCACCATTCATCAGGAGAGGTGATGGCTTACACAGCAAGGATTCTATTGCCAATGCTTGGCTGCTTCATACCTTTGTTTTCTGCTGTGATCTCATTTTCCCCCTTCTGATGCAATACAGCATCAGGCTCTCTTCCTGCCGGGTTTGTCAACTCTAGCAGGAAGAGAGCACTCTAAATTTGTTTTCCTGTTTCTTTCTGCCGACCTCTGACATTAGTAGGGGCCCTCCTGCGTGGTGTGTGTGTGTCTGTCTGTCTTTGTCGTGTGTTTCGAGATACAAGGAAGAGGCCCTTCTGGTTCAGCAAGCTTTACTGCACAGCAGTCCACCTATTTGACTTTGACACTAGCCTCATCACAGGACATTTTACAGTGTCCAGTGCATCTTTGGACTGTGGGAGGAAGCCAGACCATATGGAGGAATCTATGAACTAATGGGTAGAATGTGTAAAACCCTTACAGATGGTGCTGGAATTGAACTCTGAACTCTGGAACACCCCAATCTGTGAAAGCATCGCCCAAAGCACGACACTATTGTGATACCCTTTGATTTATTTCTTAAAAATCAAAGGAAATATTTCTGGGTAGAGCTGATACATTTTGTGTTTAAAACAGTAATGTTCCATTTGAGCTGTCTTCAGCTCATCATTATCTAGGAATTGAAAGAGTTGGTCATTTAGGCCTTTTTTACTGTGTGGCCATGGACACATTGAGTTTATTGCTTATGGATAATCAATTACAGTATATCACATAGGGTGCTCTTTGTCAGTATTATTGACCAATCTTTCATAAAAGCAAAGGCATAGTATGTGTGTCTATAAGTCTAAACTGTATTGCAATCTCAGGACATCCTAACACGTTCCACAGTACGTCATTCACTGCTGTAGACGTGGTTGTTAAGGAAACACCCACGTACAGCAAAGGGGTAAAGACCAGAAGCCTGTCAACAGTGATATTGAGTGAGTGATGAATATTGACCATGTGATTGTGAGGAATTTTCCACATTCTCTTTTCAATGAGGTTGTTTACTTCCATTTGAGGACGTAGGCAGTGTTTAAAGTTTCATCCCAACATAAACTGCAATTATGGACCCCACCACTAAGGAAATCTTTCCCTCTCTACCCATCTCTGCTTTTCACAGGGATCGTTCCCTCCGCAACTGCCTGGTCCACACATACCTCCCCACAGATCTCCCACCTGGTGCTTATCCCTGCAAGTGTATGTGCTACACCTGTCCTTACACCTCCTCTCTTCCCACTATTCAGGGCCCCAAACAGTCCTTCCAGGTGAGGCAACACTTCGCTTGTGAGTCTGTTGGGGTAATCTATTGCATCCGGTGCTCCCGGTGCGGCCTCCTCTACATCGGCGAGACCCTATGGGGGACCACTTCGTTGAGCACCTCCACTCTGTCCACCACAACAGACAGGATCTCCTGGTTGCCACCCACTTCAACTCTGCTTCACATTCCCATTTGGATATGTCCATACATGGCCTCCTCTGCTGCCATGGTGAGACCAAACTCAGGTTGGAGGAGCAAAACCTCATATACCGTCTGGGTAGCCTCCAGCCCCTTGGTATGAACATCGAATTCTCCAACTTCTGGTAATTCCCTCCTTCTCCCTTCCCCCATCCCACTTTCACTCTGCCTCCTCTTCTAGCTATCTATCACCTCTCTCATGATTCTGCCGCCTTCTACTACCCATAGTGCTTTCCCCTTAGATTCCTTCTTCACCTCTCCGACCTATCCCCTCCCTGCTTCCCCTCCCCCCACCCCTCGATCTTTTCTCTGATTGGTTTTTCACCTGGCACCTTCCACCCTCCCCCCCTCACCTTCTTTATAGGGCCCCTGCCCCCTCCTCCTTTAGTCCTGACGAAGGGTCTCAGCCTGAAACGTTGACTGCTCCTTTCAACGGATGCTGCCTGATCTGCTGAGTACATCCAGCTTGTTTGTACGTGTTTAAACTGCCATTAACAGTGCAACATTTTCATAGTGCAGTCGGCCCTCCTTATCCACGAGTTCTGCATGCGCGAATTCAACCAGCCACGAATCGAGAAAACCTGGAAGTGCTCTTGCAGCACTTCTTGTTCAAGCATGTACAGACTTTTTTCTTGTCATTATTCCCTAAACAATGCAGTAGAACAACCATTTACATTGTATTAAGTGTTATAAGTAATGTAGAGATGATTTAAAGTATACAGGAGGATGTGCGTAGGTTATCGTGGATCGGGATCGAAAAAATCAGAAGTTCTCTTACTAAGTAAGTCGGAACAGCTACATCCAGTATTATTTAGCGTCAGTTAGTAAAACGTCTTTCTTAGAAAATAGTTTATACAAATCTTCTGATATCATCTGTTGTCTCCAATTGTCCGTTTGTGTTTTACTCCTCCTCAAGGCTCAGTTTGACATTGCTGTTGCCAGTGAAATCATGGCCATCCTCGCCTTAACAGACAGTCTGGCTGACATGAAGAACCGACTTGGAAAGATAGTGGCAGCCAATGACAGGAAAGGACACCCAGTTACAGCAGAAGATCTGGTAGGTGCCAAATGAAGATCTTGTGCATTTAAAAAATATAAACCTTTTACTGTGTCCAGTTCTGGTCGCCTCACTATAGGAAGGATGTGGAAGCATTGGAAAGGGTACAGAGGAAATTTACCAGAATGCTGCCTGGTTTAGAGAGTATGGATTATGATCAGAGATTAAGGGAGCTAGGGCTCTGCTCTTTGGAGAGAAGGAAGATGAGAGGAGACATGATAGAGGTGAACAAGATATTAAGAGGAATAGACAGAGTGGACAGCCAGCGCCTCTTCCCCAGGGCACCACTGCTCAGTACGAGAGGACATGGCTTTAAGTTAAGGAGGGAAGTTCAAGGGGGATATTAGAGGAAGGTTTTTTACTCAGAGTGATTGGTGCGTGGAATGCACTGCCTGAGCCAGTGGTGGAGGCAGACACACTAGTGAAGTTTAAGAGACTACTAGACAAGTATATGGAGGAATTTAAGGTTGGGGGTTATGTGTGAGACAGGGTTTGAGGGTCAGCACAAAATTGTGGGCTGAAGGGCCTGTAATGTGCTGTACTATTCTATGTTCTATGTTTAAAGCCATGTGGTGCTGCCAGAGTTTTGAAGAGAACAAAATTAAGCTAATTGCCTTCAGATAGTTGCTTCTAGTGGGGAAAATTAAAAAGACTTGCCTTTATTGTATACACACTTGACTGTAAACTTGAAATTGAAGTTTAGTTGGCCATTTGTTTACTATCTAACTGGTGCAGCACAGCATTGCCGGCTGAAGGGCCTGTTCCTGTGCAGTGCTGTTGTATGTGATGGCCAATTACACAAGCAGCTTACGCAAACAGCAGTGTGATACTAACAGGTGTCTAGTTAACTGGGAAATATTGATTGGAAAGGTCGCTGGGGAAACTTCCTCGTCTGAATGATGTCTCAGCATCTTGTACTTTCACTGGAGTGAGGAGACATGCTTGTCCAAAGGTCCAAAGGACAGTGCAGCACTACCACAGCAATACACAGAACTGTCCACCTGAGTTACCTGCTCCATCTCAAATCAAGTGGTGGTTCGTCCATCGTCATCGACGAAGACCTCGACACCATTATGACGATGATGGTGTTGAGACTAGTGCTTGATTTGGATTTAAGTGAGGGAGAGTTGTGCAGCATCAGCCTCACTCTCTTCCCAATTCCCAGCTGGATCCAGTGGCAAGACAAGAGTCGAGATGGCTGGGGATGGGACTAAGCGCAGTGGATGACCAGGACGTCTTCTGTGACTTGTCATGCTCTACCCGTTCCATGTCGCTTGTAGAGACCACCTTCTTGACCGTTGCACCTTTCATTGGTCTCACCACTCAATCCTCTGGAGTCTCTCTTCACATGCTTGGATAAACAACTCCCTATCTCACAGAGGGTTTGAGAACCGTTGGCTGTCCGCACCTGGTTTAGCTGGCTTGTCAAAACTGTTGCCCGGGATGTGGCCGCTGTCACATGCAGCTGGCTACGGGGAGCCACAGGTGAGAGCTGAGTGGCAGGTGGGGACCAAAGGTGGACAAACTGCCTGAAAAGGATGCGACATGTTCCCCCACCAGAGGTGCTACCCCTCCCTGACACCCCATACACCCCTCAAATCAAATAGGTTAACACTGAACCAACGGAAGATGAAGTATATTTTCTAGATGTATTTTGGGAAGGGGGGTGCAATGGGAGAAAAAGAGCCTCCAAAGTATTGCTTTGAAATTGCACTTTCTACTTCCTCTTCCTGGCCAGTAGTGAGAAGACCAGTTTTTAAATAGTGACCAGCTGGGGTACCACAGATTTAAATTTTCAAAACAGCTTTTCAAAATAAACTTATTTTCTTACCACAGCTTTACTCTTGCTACATCCAAACCCCTTCACCTCTGACCCCAGTACTGCCAGGCATCACTTCAGCTGTCTAGGCCTTAAATTCTGAAATGTCTCACAACTTTGATGCTGCTTAGCTCTGTTCTTGGGAAAGTTTACTGATTGTATCCATAATCTCTTTGTTTGAGTTAAGTTCTATGAGTCGCTATATGACATGATTCCTTTGAAGGTCCTGTCTGTAAAAACTCTTGTCTACGTTTTAAATACAATGAACATCCGGTTGATTGAAGACTAATGTTTCACTTGTGTTTACCACTGTTCTCTCTAGTTTCTGATCTTTATAAACATTGGGTTCAACATATTCATGGCATTTGAACTAGCTAAGGAATTAAACTGACTGAATCTGATCAATTGCAGGTCAGTGGTGGTGTGACGGATGGATTAGAACTTCCCGTCAAGCCAGATTAAAAATACTGTATTTCCTGACTAAAAATGAAGCAGTATTAGTGTTCCAATAAAATATTTTTCATAAAGCATGCAGTAATGCAGCTAATTTATTTCTTGCCATGGATTGTTATGTTTTCTACGTAGGTTCAGTTAAATCACGGACTTGTTATTGCATAAAAAAGGCCAGTCATGGGACTGCTTCGGAATTATTTAATTAACTCAGCTGTTTGAAGACAAAATCTGACTCCTCTGAATTGATTCATGAGATGTTGGCAATCTTGAATTTGGACCATAAAGCCCATATGACATGTGAGCAGAATTAGGCCATTTGCCTATCAAGTCTGCTCCACCATTCCATCATGGCTGATTTATTATCACACTCAACCCTATTCTCTTGCCTTCTCCCTGTAAACTTCAACTTATGAGGATAATATTGAAAATCTAAGCAACTTTGATCTTAGCAGCTTTGTGTCAAAATATCTTATCTCAACTTAAAACTGACAGTTTGAACAATCTGTGGTATTGGTATGGATTGCATCCTTTCCCTCAGAGCAGCACTGATTACATATCCAGAATCTGAGCTCAATCTGACCATAAAAATGTTATGAAAACCACATATGAGGTTTTCTGAAATGTGTATTTCAGAGGGTGGTTTACCAGGTCATTGTTAAGTTATGGAAAAGGTACATCAGCCTAGTTTGTCCACTAAAGTAGCATGCAGCTTACTGATTCACCCAAGTTCTATCAGTCTTGTTTTTCCAGGTGTATGAGAAGCTAGGTGAGGTTACCACCTCCTAGCCCCATTTGTGGGTCTGCTCTTCCAGATTTGCCAAGGCAGTTATTCACTTAATAATGCTCTTCCAGAGCACCAGTGATTATATACTGCATTTTGCATCAAATTTATTCATCTTGTTTCTCCCATCATATAACTCTAGATGGGTGCAGGTCAAAGAAGCTGGAGGACAGTACTTGAGAACCTACCATATCGGCATGGAGAGCAAACCTCCTTCCCTGCGGGATATTGGTATCCAATTGGGGTTCTTGCAACACTCCAGACTCCACATTTGTGTCTGTACCCTGAATCTTCAAACTAGCCATAAGAGCAGAAGGAGATTGAAATGCAGGCCAAGAAGCATTTGTGGAGAGAGAAATGGTTGATGTTTTGGGTTGATAACCTTTCATCAGAACTGACCAGATTTCACATCATCTGTCTAAATTTGATTACATGAAAGTGTTGGTTTCAATATTGAAAACTGGAGTAAGTTTTGTTTGAAGAGGAGATGATGCTTGTTGAATTTATGCTGACCTCTGTCTTTAATCTGTGGCAGGGAGATCACATTGTTCACACCAAACCCTTTGGTAGGTTTGAAACTCACATCCTCTGGAATCTTTCAATTGGTCAATAAATGTTCTGTTAAGAATGGCATGTATTTCACTTCCACTATGTTTATGAAGTAACTTTCTCTGTGTTTGGTTGGTGCAGGGAGTTAGTGGTGCACTGGCTGTCCTAATGAAAGATGCAATCAAGCCAACATTGATGCAAACATTAGAGGTAAGAGTGCACAATTTCTGAACCACATCCCAGAGTTAAAGAAGGTTGCATTAATCTCCAGGTACTCCAGAGAGATCAATTGCCAATTAAGTACTTCTAACAATAAAATAGGAATTGAAGTTCCACAGGAAAAATATATTTTCATCTGGATCATGCTGATTCATTCAGAATGGCTGTCTGCCTTAGGAGGGCACTTGTACTTCTCTCGCTCTGAGCAATGTTCCCTCTAAGGTGTGCGCATGTACACATCTTTTGCTACTAGTGCCCAAAGGAATTTAAACTGCACACTAAAGATTGTCACCCTCTACTTCACTGGCATGTTAAGTATATTTCATTATCATACTCAGTCACATTTTGTTTTCTGATGCAGAAGGTGTTGACAACGTGGAATTTGTAATGCTTTGTCTGCAAATTTTAGACTTGGCTATTTATTCTGTTTTTATTGAAGAAATTGTTGATTCACTATGTCAAATTCCAAAGAATCAAATGGCATGAAGTGCAAAAGAACTACCATTTCATTTAAAATGAAATAGGTTATTATCCTTGGAATACCTCCAAGTTTACTTCCACTTAAAAATTCAGTGCATACATGTTGTTGCCACTGGGCAAAAAATTACTCAGCACAAGATTTTTGCACACACTGGTCATTACAAATTAGAGGTAACATTTTCTCTGAGTCTAACAACAGTTTCCTTTTGACATTTGAACTGTCAATTGCAAATGTGCTGAAGCCTCACACATTCTGATGACCTTTGGCAAAAGCCAAAGCTGCAATATGGCTTTGCTGGAGTGTGATTCCTCCAAGTTATTTCAAGCTAACGTCTGATATTGAGAATTTGAGCTACAATGAGGGATATATTAAAGAAAATAACCACAGTTAATTTAAGAAAAGCACTATGAAAGTAAAAGAAAGAAATTCTTGATAGGGAGTTGGAGGAAAAATTCTCAATGATTTCACTGTCTTTTATTTCACCTGAGGCTTTAAGTGGGAATCTTCTGACAGTATAGTATTCATTCAGTCCAGCTCTGAGGCTCCACTTGGATAACGTTTACGTACGCGTAAACTATGAAACTCCAACTTAAAGGAGACAATGCTTCCTCTGGGCATGGTGATTCCTGCTGTGATACACAGGGACGGAAGGAAATCAATCAGTCTGGATCCCAATAGAACTACCGCTCAATTCTGTATGCTTGTTATCCAAGCAATTTTGCGGTTCTGGGAAAGGTCAAGAAAAAAACTTTTTATGCTCCTATTAATAAATATATAGCAACTGGATTTAAGTTAATAGCTCCTGTTTCTGGAACTTGATATCTTTATGTTTGCATCTTCTTAGTATTTGGTTTTTTTTGCGCTTTGTGGTTGAGCAGCTTTGTCTGGGAACTTCCAACTGTGACACTTTCAACTCCTTGTCCCACCATGATAGTGCAAGGATTGTTTGTATTTTTGCAGATGGAGCTTGAGGGGCTAAAGGAACAGGTGGCAAGTTTTGGGCAATTTTTAAAATTGAGGTCACTGTGGTTCATTTAAAAATGATTTGTGTAATTAAAAAAAATAAACTTGAAGGGAAAATATTAAAAGTTCAGTGTTGAAAACAAATAAAGGAGAAGGGAACATTTGGGTTATCAACTGGACCAGAACACATGAAGGGCAATGTAGCTTCCAAAGTCACCCTCACTGCTCTCTGCTGCCAGCGCAGGAATTGATGCTGAGAAGAACTGAAGGTGAATAGATGGAGTAGTGGAGCCAACTTGGAGGGAATGGATAATGAAAGGAAGGCTGTTCCCATGATGTGGTACATCAGGTTGATCAAGTCAGCTTGCATATACTTCCGCTACTTCAACCTGTTCTACAAAAGAAGCCTGAAGATTTGGGAATGGTTAACTCCCCATATTTATTTACTCTTGTTTCCTTAGACAAGTTAACATCAGCTCTCAATGATCAAGAGCAGTTCTGCTGAAAGTGTCTATGAAACTGATTGACAGTTAAGAGTTCCCAGTCTATTAGCAAATAATAATAGTCAGCCAAACAGCCACAGCTTGCAAGAGGCATAACTTAACTATTTCTGTACAGCTGCTTTTAACAGGTTGGAATGCAAAGTTAATGGGTAGAGGGGTCAGTGGTGGAAGGGGTGAGCTATTTCAAATACCTGGGTGTCAACACCTTGGGCCCAACATTGATGCAATTACAGGGAAGGCATGACAGTGACTGTATTTCATTAGGAGATTGAGGAGACCTGGTATGTCACCAAAGATGCTCTACAGATGTACCATGGAGAATATTCTAACTGTTTGCATCACCTGGTATGGAAGAGCTGCTACACAGGGTTGGGAAAAGCTGCAGAAAGTTGTAAACTCAGTCAGCTCCATCATGGGTACTAGCCTCCCTTTTTTTTTCCTGAGGCATCACCTTTTGGCACGAGGACATTTTCAAAAGTGGGTGCCTCAGAAAGGCCGCATCCAACATTTAGGACCCCCATTACCCAGGATGTGTCCTCTTCTCATTGCTGCCATCAAGGCGGAGATAAAGCAGCTGAAGACACATAATTCGAACAGCTTCTTTCCTATCACCATCAGATTTCTGAATGGGCAATGAGTCCATGAACACCACTTCACTTTTTTTTGTCTCTTTTTGCACTACTTATTTAATAAATTTGTGTGTGTGTATATGCAGTGCCTATAAAAAGTGTTCACCCTCCCTTGGAAGTTTTAATGTTTTATTGTTTTACAACTTTGAATCGTAGTGGATTCATTTAGGCTTTTTTGACACTGATTAACAGAAAAAGACTGTCAAAGTGAAGACGGATCCCTACATGGAAACTTGGGAGAAGGTCTGTTTTCCAGCAAGACAATGACCCCAAGAATAAAGCCAAAGCTACACAGGAATGGCTTAAAAACAACAAATTTAATGTCCTGGAGTGGCCAAATCAGAGTCCAGACCTCAATACAATTGAGAGTTTATGGCTGGATTTATAAAGGACTGTTCAGTCATGAACCCCTTCAAATCTGACCGAGCTTGAGCAGTTTTGTAAACAATTGAGAAAGATTACAGTGTCCAGATGTGCAAAGCTGATAGAGACCTATCCAGACAGACAGAAGGCTGTAATTGCATCTTCTAAATGCTGACACGAAGGGGGTAGATATTAATACAATCAGTTATTTTGTGTTTTATATTTGTAATGAATTTAGATCACTTTGGAGAGATTTGTTTTCAGTTTGACACAATAGTAATTTTCTGTTCACTGTCAAAAAAAAAGCCGAATTAAATCCACTGTGACTCAATGTTGTAAAACAATAAAACATGAAAACTTCTGGGGGGAGGGGAGGGGTGAGTGCTTTTTAGAGTGTGTATGTGTGTAGGTGTGGTATGTGTAAAACAAGTTGTAATTTATTGTCTTACAATGTACTGCTGCTGCAAAATAACAAATTTTGTGACATATGCCAGTGATAATAAACCTGATTCAGATTTCCGTCATCACCAGGTAAACCAATTTGATTCTTCCCTTGCCTGTGAAGTCTTAAAAGCTGCCGGCTCAAAATAGTTTCCTGTAGATGGATGAAAGGAACATATTCACAAATTGCTAGAATTAGTTGTGGAAATCTGAATGCTGTTTAGATCTCGAGTGCAAATGCAATGTTAACTGCATTGCTCCGTAAATGGATCTGATATAAAATAAATCAAGAAGAACTGGAGAAAGTGAAAGTAAGCATTCTAGTGCCACAAATGAGACTAACTTTTGCAAAGACTGAACTGTAAGGGTCCCCCCCCCCCCACAACCCCCTAGAAACGAGAAACCTGTGAAATATCTTTAATTTCTGTAGCGTAAAAGCACATTTCAATACTGTAAAACTGAGGAATTACTTCTCCCAAGACGACAACATTTATCATCTGTTCTGGCATTGTCTAGTATGAACTGATGGCGGTATCTGATTGGAGATTTCATCAAATGTCTTGAAAGTGTTTTTCCAACTTAAAGGTGCTGCTGTCATAACAGCATCTACTAGCTTTACATTTTAGCTTTTGAAAGCATCTGTACAGCAGTTTTGAATTCTAATTGATGTTGCATCTGCTGATTAACTGTTGGAAGTTGTATAGTTGTTTATGTGAACTTAATACGGTTTACCGTGTTTCAGATTGGGAGGGAGAATTTGAAATAATTCCTTTAATGTTGCTGCTGATGATTGGATTTTTTTTTAATAGTCCCTTATTCTTTTCCTATCTCCTACAGGGAACCCCAGTGTTTGTACATGCTGGACCCTTTGCAAACATCGCACATGGCAATTCTTCAGTTTTGGCTGACAAGTTGGCACTGAAGCTGGTTGGCAAAGAGGGTTTTGTGGGTAAGTAAGCTGTTTTATCTCAAGCTCGATGCTGACCTAACAGACATTGGGCCACTGTATGCAGAGAAGTAGGAGGTTACCCATTCTGGACCTAAAGTGGGTTTGAATTGTTCCTGTTACTGATCAGTTCTCAGTTGCTATCACAATTTCTCAAGATGAAGCAGTCCGTGATTGCATTCAACAAGACCTAGATATGGTCTAGCTGGATTTATAAACAATGGTGAATAGCATTCCTGTTTCTCTAGTGATGGCCAGTAATCAGCACAGAGACTGAATTAACTACCTCCCCTTGGTATTCAACAATATTAGTATTTCTGAGTTCACTGCTCAGGTAATCTATATTGCCTGAATATTGACTTTAGCTTGCCATGTAAACACTACCTGTAACAACAGGTCACAGTGAGTATCTGAGAAAATAATTTGCTCTGAGTTTTCCCAAGTCCTTCTATGACCTGTAAGTCATAGACTGGTGGAACAGTTCTACTTGCCACATCTAAAGGTTACATTATTTGGAACAATATGTCATAACTATTTGCATTCTTATTGGTGGAGGGTTCCAGTGAATGCCATCTAAAGGATGGCACAGTGTTTGCAACTTTACAGCTCCAGAAGTACAAGTTCAATACTACACCTGCTGCTATTTGTGTGGCGTTTATAGCTGCGTATGTTTCCCTCTTCTCCTCCCCCCCCCCCCACCGTCCTCCAGTTTTTTCCCCCCACATCCCAAACACCTGCAGTCTGGTAGATTAATTAGCCACCGTAAATTATCACTAGTGTGTAGGGTGTGGAGTAAATACAAGCATGGTAGGGTTATTGTAGATGGATGTGTAGTCAACATAGATGTGGCGGGATGGACAGACAATCCTAAGTGTCTCCATTTCACAAACTTATGGTATTTTCAACAACACTGCAAGTCTCACTGCTTATGATGACAAAAGCAGCAAATGCTTGCGAAAGCCATTTCCAGGTTACCCACTGTCCCGCCTATGTTGTGCTGCTGTTCCATTGTAGTTACTGGGGTTAAGTCTCATTTGATCCTAATGCAGCAGCACCTGCAGTGCTTTAAGAAAGCAGCTCAAATAGCTGGCCTTGCCATTGACATCCATGTTTCACTGGTGTGTATTTTCATTTAAAATAAGATACTTTTTTAGGAATAAATATTGGTTTAGATATCCTGTGAAGGAAAGTAGGACTGTGATTTAAACATTTCATGGCTTAGATCATTTTGTGTGCTAATCTGATGCCTAATGTGGATTACAGCTCAAGTTCCTTAAATTTTTTCCACTAAATCAGTATTGTAAGACATCATACTTTAAAAGTTTTAATCTCAAATTCTCTACAAATGATTTGGTTAAATCTTGAACCTAGGTCTGATCATTGACGCAATCTACGTTGCAGTTTGGGTAAAAAGAATCTGAACCAGTTTATTATCATTAACATATGTCATGAAGTTTGTTGTTTTGCAGCAGCACTACAGTGCAATAGATATTTATAAACACTGCGTTACAATAAGAAATAGTGCAAAAAGAGTAAAATTTGAAGTATTGTTCATGGATTCATAGACCATCAGAAATCTGATGACCAAGAGGAAGAAGCAGATCCTAAAAACATTTAGTGTATGTCTTCAGACTCCTGTACCAACTCCCTGATGGTAATAATGAGAAGAGGGCATATCCTGGATGCTCCTTAATGATGGATGCCACCTTCTTGAGGCATCACCTTTTGAAGATGTCCTCGATGATGTGGAGGTTCGTGTCCACGATGGGGCTAGCAGAGTTACAACCCTCTGCAGCCTTTTCCTTTCATGCATTGGCACTTCTGTGCCAAACAGTGAAGCAGTCATTCAGTCATTCCACTGTGTATCTGTAGAAATTTGTGAGAGCCTTTGGTGATGTCCCAAATCTCAAACTCCTAATGGAGTGTGTAAATTTGGAGCAGAAATTAACAGACTGAAAAGTAAAGCGGAAACATTAGTTGTGATAGGGTCATGTCAGATAAAGGCAGTTCCCTGTCCTTTGTCAACTTTCAGGAAAAGCACCTCCAGGACAGGGAGGATGTATTGTACAGATGTTTTGAAAGGAAGCTCAACATATGTCTTCCGCTTTTCCTTGTCAACATATGACTTCCTCAGTTAACCAGTTCCTCTACAAGTGGGAGCTACTTTATGGACATCTGTGCATGGAGGAACACAATCCTGTCTACTTGAGTGGAAGTGTGTTTGCCTGTCACACAGGAAGCTGCTCATGTAAAAATATCACTGGCACTGGATCATTTGCAAGAGTTAGTGGCAAGGCAGTGGTTGAATCTGGTCAACTGCCATGAGTTAGGAGGTCACGTACGTGTTATCTAGGATGAAGGCTGTGGGTTCAAGATGTACTCCTGGGACTTGTGCGCAAAGTGTAGGATAATACCTCAGTGCAACACCAGGAGGAGAGTGCCGGCATGAACATTCAACTCACAGACGCCCGTTAATACCCCTGCCCCCCCCCTTTACCCCATCCCTATCTATAATTTTAGTCTGGTTCTCTTTTTCTCTCTTTTCCCCCCTCACTACAATCTCTCCCCAGCCCAAACTTTCTTTCTCTTTTATTTCCCATAATTCTCCACCTTCCCCCCCCCCCCCAGCCCATTTCCCTCCAACCTATCACTTCCCAGCTCTCTACTTCATCCCTCCCCCCACCATTCCATGTTACTTCACTCCTGATGAAGGGTTTCGGCCCGAAATGTCGTCACTACCTCCTCCCATAGATGCAGTCTGGCCTGCTGAGTTCCGCCAGCATTTTGTGTTTTTTATTTATTTCCAGCATCTGCAGATTCACTCTTATTGTCTTTGACCCATAATGTCCATTTTGATTAATGTACTTGTATATTCTAGTTGCATCTTTTTGTATATACTAATTCCATATACTTGTATATACAATTGGTGCATAGCCTTTCATACCTTTTACATCAATTCCTTTGCTCCAAGTGAAGCTACCACAGCTACCTATTGTAGCTGAAATCCCTCTTCCATGGAGCTCTTACTCTTACATATTTTTGTCAATTATTGTGCACGGTCTTGGTTGTTTGTATCCTTCCTGGTGACCCAATATGGATGTGTTGTTCCGGTAGTGGAGCTCATTGTTAACATCCCTAATTATCATTCCCAGAAATTAAGTAATACCATCTTTCAAAGGAGCAGACCATGAGAGGTGATGAGGTCTTAGGCACATATGTATAGCTAGGGTTCCTAAAGGTTTTGCACAGAACTGTATTTTTCAACATGGAGCAGAGAGCGAGTTTGTAAATCTGACAGGAGCAAAGGATATTAGGAATGGTGAGAGTGGGGCTTTACAGGAGGGGTGTGGGACAGGTAGCAGAGAAGAAGCGTCAGGGATGGGGTGGGGTCGGTGGCGCAGGTGCATATATACCCAGCCTTGAGACACGTGGAAAGGTCATTTGATTCCAAACAATTGGTTTATTGATCATTATAGTATTTGGGTTTCTTGGTTTGTGTCTGCCTGTAAGCAGACAAACCTCAAGATGTATAATTTATATGTTCTTTGATAATAAATATGCTTTGAATCTTTTGAATGTCTCTTTGGTGCTTCCTGTTCCCTCCCTTCCCCTTTTTCCAACTATGATTCTCCTCTCCCTGCCCCCTTTCCACTTCCAGTCCACAATAAAAACCCATATCAGAACCAGGTTTATCATCACTCACGAATGTCATGAAAATTGCTTTCTTGTGCTGCAGCAGTACAGTGCAATACATAAAATTACTACAGTATTGTGCCAAAGTCATAGGCACTCCAGCTATAATATATATATATACCTAAGACTTTTGCACCATACTGAGTTTAGAGTGAGTTTGTGTAAAGGCAGTGCTTGAAGTTGGTAAATAATGTGGAGTCAGCTGCTTCAATATAAAAGCAAAGTTACTCATGTCTGAAAGGAAATGTAGTAATAATGAGGAGATAGCCGTTTTTCTGTCTATTTATTTGAAGTACAGTTTTGAGTTTAAAGTGTGGTGCATTTGCAAAAGTTCACTTTCAGTTGATGTGTCCATGTATTTGTTTCCTTTGGAATCGTGCAGGCCGCTCCCTCTTGTTCTGTGTGTTGAAAAGCATTCTTTCAAACAACATCCTGCCACGTTTCTCTAGAATTATTTTCCATCTATTTCCTCAATACCTTTTCTTTAGGAACAATGTAAATAATCTTCCGTGTGTTCTCCTTGGCAATGACAAGTGCACAGTACAGTTGATTTGTTTAAATGTTGCTGAAATGCTGTTATTATACATTTCTCACTTCTTATAAACCTGCAAATTGTGAGCTGTATCTCTGTGCTCATTACCAAGAATGCATCTCAAAGAAAGATGCAGGTACTTTTGGTCAAGGATTTGATGGAGGTATACAAAATTATGAGAGGTATAGGTAGAGTAAATGAAAGCAAGTTTGTTTCCACTAAGGTTGAGTAAGACTAGAACTAGTGGTCATGGGTTAAAGGTGAAGGGTGAAATGTTTAGGGGGAACCTGAGGGGGAACTTCTTTACTGAGAGGGTAGTGAAATTGTGGAACAAGTGGCCAGCAGAAGTGGTGGATGCAGGTTCGATTTCAACATTTAAGAGATTTGGATTACTACATGTATGGGAGGGGAATGATCCAGGAATGGATTGATGGGACTCTGCAGAGTAATATATTGGCATGGGCTAGATGGGTTGAAAGGCTTGATTATGTGCTGTAGTGCTGTATGACTATGATCATGGCAGAACTCCAGCTCTCAAATTTCAAGGGAAGGAAGTAGGTATGCAGCAAATAGAGAGGGTGGGATGGGGTGGTGCTAAAAGGTAGCAATCAGGGTGGGTGTGTGTGCATGTATGTATGTGTACATACAAGCATATATAAATTCATTGTCCATTCAGAAATCTGATAGTCGAGGGGAAAAGGCTGTTCTGAAAATGTTCAGTGTAAGTCTTCGTGCTCCTGTACCACCTCGTTGATGGTAGCAATGAGAAGAAGGGAATGACCTGAATGATGGCAATCTTTAATAATGGATGCCACCTTTTTGAGGCAGCCATGATGCAGTGGAGGCTAGTGCCATTAATGGAGCTGGCTGAGTTCACAATTTCCTGCAGCTATTTCTGGTCCTGTGCAGTGTCATTATTATTAAATAATGAATAGAAAAATGCAAGCTTCCATGTATCCATGCTTGATGGCAGAGCAAATAGAGTAGTAGGGGTGGGGGGGCTGTGGGAGAAAGTAGGCAAAAAAGCTTACGAAGTAGTGATAGAATGACTGCGTGATACTTAAATTCATTGTTGCACTTTGTCCATATTGGGCTAATAAATGGGGAGAAGTTGGGAGGTTAGAGGGGTGTTTATAGACTAGAATGCTGTAATCAAGTGTAAAACAAAAAGGTAAAACAAAAAAGGGAGGAAATCTTGCAGCAGTCATGTTAAGTAGTGTTTGGACCACAGTTGGTTCATCAGAATGTTTTTAAGTTCCCAAGCTATGAGAAAACATCTAACAATGTAGACGTTAATTTGGTTGATTTTTTTTGGGGCACAGTGGGATGACTGGAAGCCTTGTTCACTGATACAGCAAGGTGGGTTTTGTGGGGCAAAAGTATAAAGCACTTTTACAGAAATGGTGCATATGTCCACAGAATTGGCAATAAATGCTGTTGAATTAACTTTTGAATCTGGGATCTGTTAAGTAAGGGTCTGGAACCAAGACCAGTGAGACAGGTCAGTTATAATCTTATTGAATGGTGAAACAGGCATTGGCTTGTGTTTGAAGCACGTTTTGTCTGATTCTCTGGAGATGCAGAAAATCATTTCTGGTTAAACTTGAGGGGCTGACTTGTTTAAGTTTAAGGCCTGTGATGTTCAAGAAGTCAGAGTAGGAATAGAGAGTAATGATTTCAAATCAAGTCTTAACCTGACCTTTATATTTTCTGGATGGTCTAATCATAATGTTTTGCTTTTCAGTGACTGAAGCTGGCTTTGGTGCTGACATCGGAATGGAGAAGTTTTTCAACATCAAGTGCAGGGCCTCAGGCCTTCAGCCCAGCGTGGTGGTGCTTGTGGCAACAATCCGAGCTTTGAAGATGCATGGTGGTGGGCCTAGTGTGAGTAAGCATGGGATGGGCAGTCACCACTCGGCTTTTTCCTGCTGTACAATTAAATTGTGCTACATTATTTTGTCCAAAACGGAATTTTTTTTGGTACTAAGCCATAGTCCGATGACATTGTAGAGATGCAAGAAAAAATTTGAGAATGGGAACTAAAATTTTGAAATCCAAGCAAATGTATAAGTGGATGTACTAAGAAATATAGTATGGTAAGCTACATCTCCCTAATGATGGCACTTGATGAAATCTTGAGCCAGAAGGTCACAACTAATAGCCCAGGGCTCCCGTTAGCTATGCTTGTCCTCAAATGAGAAGGTTGTCGTTTAAGAATGTGATTCATGGCAGTGCCATGGGAATTTGTGCTTGAACAGCGCCCTTTTATGTAGTAAAAACACTAAATGCCTATTAAGAAAAGGACTTTCGCAAATAAAATGCAACACTTAATCACACAAAGGAGACTATTTGGATTTTAAATGAGTGAACTGAGAGGAAAGCATGGAAGGGAGACTTAGGCAAAGCTGTTCTAGAGCTTGGTCTCAGCAGCTCCCGGTGGAAGAACTGTAATGCCAGTGATGCTCAAGAAGTCAGGAAGGAATGAGAGTGCCAGACTAGAGGAGTTTAGTGATAGGGAAGCACAAGGCCATGGAGGGACTTATTGATGAAGGTGATAGTTTTAGCATCGAGATTCCATTCAAGATTTAGCTTGTGGGTCATATCATATTGATAAGATTGAATGGGACAGTGAGTTAAAATGCAGCTAACAGCATTTTTAATGATTCCTTTGGCAGTGAAAGTGTGTTACGAAAAGCCAAGAGAAACATTTTGAAAAAGTTCATCCTTATGGCATTGGGAATAATGTCAGAGACAGCCAGCTACTCAATCTTAATGAAAGAAGTCTGTGAATTGCTTGTACTTGAAGGTGAAGAGGCAGAAGAGAGTAGAAATATGTTTAGAATGGTATATTTGCATTCTAGAAAGATCATGGGCTATTGGACAGATTTCTAACTTGTAAAATAAGCCCCAAAACACAATAGAATAAAAGTCGGGTCTCTCTTTACCATGGCCCATATTTGCCCTTTAGATAGGCTATAAAGCACTATGCAATGTCCTGAACTGTGGAAATTGTACAAGAATCTCTGCGGTGTAGTCTCTGCATTTCATTTACATTCCACAAATGTGCCCTTTTAAAATAATAAACTTGTGCATACACTTCCAACTCGGACAATTATTCAAACATGGCAATATCATTAATTTGTTCTCTTTCAGGTTAGTGCAGGGAAGCCGCTATCTAAAGAATATACAGAAGAGGTGAGTACATTTCTACAAAGATCAGAAACTGCTTCAATTTTCCTCTGATTTCACTTGTGTCATTGGTGACTGTGTCTTGTCCATTTTATCAATGGTACTACCTTTATCACTGTGGAGTGCAAATATGAACACCCCTCCCACATAAGTAGATAATATCCTCCCAAGTAATATTTAAAAGTCAGAAGTAGTTTTGAGAATTTGTAAAAAAAAAGATAAATGCCTGTGTTTAAAGTTAAAACTGAGTGCTTGAATGTGGGCATCAGTGATACATTCCCAGGTCATGATGCTATGTGACTTGGAGGGAAAGCTGCAGGTACTGGTGTTTCCAAGTACTTAATGTCCTTATTCTCCATTGGTGGAGATTACAGGTTTGACAGATGCTGACAGAGTACTTGCAAGTAATTGCCGTGCATGGATGTCATTGTGAATGGGTGGTAGGAGAAGAGAACTTTTGGACTGTGGAACAGTTCAGTGTTGAAAAAGCACTCAACCACAGATAGAGAGTATGTTCACACTCCTAGTATGTTCATAATGGATAATGGAAGAGCTTTGTGGTGTCAGAAAGGGAGACAATTGGCCCAGGATTCCTGCCTCTAAAATAGCATTTATCTTTGAGAGTCTAGTCACAACTCATTGATGATAGTGGTCTCTAAAGGTGATGCCATTGAATGTTAAGAGTAAGTGACTGTCTCTTTTGGAAATGGTCGTTTGTATAATGCAAGTTTTGATCAAGTCTCTTGATTGTGGGATCACCTATTTCAATCAATTGCATTCTGCTTTTGCAGTGATGCTTCTTTACCAGGTATGCCTTTGTCAACTACATTCTGCTGTTAGCAATGGGATTTGGTCTTGCGCCCCTTTATGTAATATTTCCGGACCTTCAGATTGATTGGGGTAAATTAGAAGTAGTTGCGGTCCCAGCACTCAGTAGTGAAACACACTGTACCTAACCACCCATAACCATCAATTGAGGCTTTCTAGCCTGCAGCTTGCTCTTTCATGGGCTTCTTACAGTTGTTTTGGTTTGAGTATAATTGTATCATGTGCCACGGGGTCACAATGTTGTAGGATGCATCACAATCATTACCAGTTACTGAAAACACCATTTTACACAGTGAACTTTGTCCTCTGTCTTTGAACAGCTAGAAAGTTTCTTTTCCTCTTGATTTCGCTCTACCTTTATGAAATTATTAAAGAGAGTTTAAAGGTTTTTTTCTTAAAATAACAGCTTGATTGTAATTGAAAGGTGTATGCAAAGCTTTTCTAACCCCCACAATGGACAAGTTCACAGCTGCCAAGTATTGAGCCATGAAAATCATTTGCTTTCAATTGACAAGCACAAGGAAATCTGCAGATGCTGGAAATTCAAGCAACACACACGAAATGCTGGTGGAACGCAGCAGGTCCGGCAGCATCTATAGGGAGAAGTGCTGTCGACGTTTCGGGCTGAGACCTCGACAGTGCTTCTCCCTATAGATGCTGCCTGACCTGCTACATTCCACCAGCATTTTGTGTGTTGCTTTCAATTGAACTGTCTTTACCAACTCATTTGAGGGCCTTTGCTCTTCAGTACTTGTTCAAGAAGCACTAACATGCTTTTCTTAGAGGCTTTGACTTTAGCGTGGTCAACCTTGAACTTCCTCCATTCCAGTCCTCCTTAGGATCTGGTTATCAATATTGCCCATTAGTGGGAGACAGTGGAATGGGATAGACTAGGCTTATCTTCCAGGCCAGATTCAATGAGTAGAGCCAACCCCTTGGTGTACATCTAAACCCACCTTGTACTTTTGTTTATTATCTTGCCTTCCTTTACTGAGGGATAATCATTGATTTAACATTAACTATTTCCCCCTCTTGATAGAGTCTGCTTGACATGAGTGTTTGGATTTGCCACCATATTTAACGTGTCTTCCTGTGCTATTGTTGTAGAACCTGAAGCTGGTTGCCGATGGCTGCTGTAACCTACAGAAACAGATCCAGATTGCTCAGCTTTTTGGAATTCCAGTTGTGGTTGCCGTGAATGTGTTCAAGTAAGTGCTGCACATGGAGACTTGTTGGACTTTCTTCTGGACTCATGTCATCAGTAGTGTTTCTAGTAGCATTGGTGCAGGCTCTCCCCTCTAATAACAGTCCCTGTGTCCAAACCGATGCTTGTGTTTGAGCAGATCTTGAGCTTGTGATTGATTAAATCTCCATAACTAGTTAATACTGCTTTACTGGAAGACATCAAGTAGCCTCATTGACAATTGGGCAGTAACCTTTAAAGCATTGCTGGCTTGCATTGCATTATTGCCTTAAATTTAAGATCACGCATGCTTGTGTTCAAATCCATCTATTGCCTCTTCCCTAAACAGTGTAGAATGGTGGCATAGTAAATCACAAATGTACTCTACCCATTTAGTTTGAAGAGGAGATGTTCTGCTTCCTTGCTGCTCCTGTAAATTTGTATCCTTTCTCTAAATGTCTATCTGACTCCCTTTTGAGGGCAATATTTGCAACTGTAACCATTATCCTGCAAGACAGCATGGTCAAAAACTTGTCTGTTCATGGCAAATTTTTTTTCTTCCTATATGTTATTGCATTGGGATACTTTGATATTGTGAAAGGTGGTTCATTCATGTTCTTCTACCATCTGTAGCTTCTTCCCTCTCCCCATCCTTAGAACCTTTCTGGTAAATATCTTCTGCTGATTCTTGACAGTGTTTCACTCCTTTTCCTTAATTGATATCAGGCTACAAAAAATCACAGCTGATCAAAAGGAATGGTTTTAGAAGTACTCAGCAGGAAAAAACAGGGAGTGATGAAGCAAAGGGAGTGACAGTGATTATGTGGGACCTAAACTGGTGTCTTGAGCAGAGCTACCGCTTTCTAATGCTGAGAGTCAGGATCTTTAACTGCTTTATTGATCTTGTTAACTTCAAGGATATGACTAGGAACACATCAGATCTCTTGCATTTCACTGCCTTTAAAATTGTACTCTTTAGCCCACATCTCCTCTTCTTCCAAAACACATCATAGTCTTCTGCAAACTTGTGTCCTTGTATCACTGGCATTCCCATTCCTTCTGGGGTGCCAAGGACAAGGGCAACTTGAAGCGGCAGCTCCTAGCAAAATTTTTTTTTTCTGTAATTTATTTTTTTTAAAAGTTCATCAAACATTTCCATAAGATGTATTTCAGACATTGTACATATATATCATATAATCATATATATCACAAAATCTCCACAAAGTACTTATCTGGGGTATACACTTATAGAAAAGAGAGGAAAGAAAAAACCAGCAAAAGGAAAGAACTATGTACAAGTAGGAAGTGATCTTTTTTTTAACAACAGTTTCATTGATTTGTGAGAATAAAATCAGGCCTATGAGGCATTATGTAGTAAAACCATTTTCCCCAGTATGAATCAAATTGTTCCAGCTTATGATTAACAGATGCTGTTATCTTCTCCTTTTTGTAAATGTCCATTGTAATTTCCACCCATGTATTCAAAGTTGGGCTCTCCTGTGATAACCATTTCCTAGTAAGAGTTTTTACCAGCCACCAACAGTATATTCATTAAATATTTATCTCTTTTCAACCATTCTTGAGGTATATATCCAAAATATATGGTCTTACTCTTCAAGGGTATTTCACATTTAAAGATGTCTTGTAGGGCATTGTGTATCTCCCTCCAATAGTTTTTGATAACAGGGCAGTCCCAAAAAATATGATAATGATTTTGATTTCCACAATTTCTCCAGCAAACAGGGAGGTTATTATCATAATGGGATTTCTGAGAGGGTGTAATAAAATATCTTATCAAGTTTTTCCATCCAAACTCCCTCCATTTCTGTGAACTGGTACACTTCCATTGACACCTCCATATTGTTGTCCATTCTTCCTCAGATATAATTATCCCTCCTTCCTTCTCCCATTTTGTTTTAATGTATGAAGTCAAATGTGTTTTAAGATTTGACAACCCCTTATACATGCTTGAAATGATTCTACTACCATTATCTGAATTATATGCTTTTCGAAAGAGCTCTATCAAGCATGTATTTGCCTTGGTTACATTTTTAAGCGTCTTATTAACATATTGTCACATCTGTAAATACTGATTAAAAATCTTGTTTTTCTAATAAGTGTTCCCCTTTAAGCATTTCAAAACTGCAGTGTTCCTTCTTTCATTATGTTGCAAAGAACTGTTATTCCTTTAGCTATCCAGTCCTTAAATCTAGCATCTAATTTATTTGGTGTAAAATCAGAGTCATATGCACAATATTTAAGAATTGCAATATCTCCCTCTAGATTATATTCTTTTATTGTAGTTTTCCATATTTTAAGAGTCAATTTCACCCATGGGTAATCAATAGTGTTTATGTACCTTTGCAGGTTGTTATCAGCCAAAATTGCTTGTATGGGGATGGGAAGTACCCGCTCCTCAATGTTTTTCCATTGAGCGTCGTATGATGGGTTGCACCAACATATCACAGCTCTCAACTGTGCTTTAAAATAGTCATCTCTAAGAGAAGGCAAGCCCCATCTCCCCTCCCCCCCCTTTTCCTTTGCTAATTGCAAAGTTTTGAGACTTACTCTAGGCCTTTTACCCTGCCAAATATACCTTGATAGCATCTTGTTCAATTCATTGAATTGATTTTGATTCATCTCTATTGGTAGGGTCTGAAAGAGATATAACAGTCTGGGCAGTATGTTCATTTTAATAGACTCAATCCTTGGAGACTGAAAAAAGGAATCAGGCTCCATCTTGCCACATCTTCCTTAATTTTTTTATATAGAGGCTGATAATTACATTCTGATAATTTTGCCAAATCTTTTGGCATAATGATATCCAAATATTTGAAAGACTCTGTGTGCCATGCCCAGGGGTATCGACTTTCAATTTCTCTTGGTGGGCTATAGTAATATGAAAGTAATTGGGTTTTATCTATGTTGATCTTGTATCCTGATAATTGACCATATTGTTCAAAGGATTGCATCAATTTAGGTAAAGAGTATATTGTTTGCCCTAGATAGATCAAAATATCACCTGCATAACAAGCCAATTTATGCTCTGTCCCTTTAATAGTGATTCCCCTGATATCTTCATTTTGTCTGATGTATTGAGCTAATGGTTTCAGATATAACACGAAGAGTAGTGATGACCATGCACAACCCTGTCTCATGCCCCTTTCTAGGGTAAGACTATTTGATAAATATCCATTGATTTTACTCTTAGCAGTAGGATTGTCATATAGTGTCTGTATAGTTTTAATAATTGTGTCTTGGAAACCAAATCTGTGTAAAACTCTGTAAAGAAAATTACAATTAACTGAATCTCATGCTTTTTCAGTGTCCACGCTTACCACTATTGTTTCGATTTTATTTTTTTGTGTATGATCCATAATGTGAAATGTCCTTCGTATATTGTCTTGAGTCGGGCGTTGTCATATAAAACCTGTCTGATCATTACGTATCAGTATGGGTAGAAACTCCTCTAATCGTTTGCCCATGATGGAGGTAAATAACCTATAATCTACATTAAGAATGGATATTGGTCTAAATGACCCGCATTCCATTTTATCCTTGCCTTCTTTCGGTATAGCTGAGATTATCGCTTCCTTCCAACTGGGTGGCATTTGTGCCTTTTTTAGAGCCCAATTCAGTGTGGGGAGTAAAACAGGAATTAACTCATTTTTAAATTCTTTGTACCACTCTGCCGTATACCCATCTGATCCTGGTGAATTGCTTAATTTCAAGCTTTTAATTCAACTTCAGTTATGTCAGCAGTCATCATTTAATTTGTTTTTTGTTTAAAGTAGGTAACTCTAGAGAATTCAAGAAGGTGTCAATTTGGGTTATGCTTCCCCCTGGAACTTTGGAATATAGTGTTTTGTAAAACACTTCAAAAGCTTCTTGAATTTTACTTGGCTTATTTTTTTTTATCATTTTCGTTCTTGGGTCCCTAATTCTATGAATTGTATTTTCTGCTATCTTTTTTCTCATTTTCCACGCCAGTATTTTCATAGATTTCGATCCACTTTCATAATGTCTCTGTTTCAGAAACATTGTTTTTCCTGATTTCTTGCGTAGCCAAATCATTTATTTAATTCCTAATTCTTTTAATTTCCCCTAATGTATCCTATGCCAAATTCAATTTGTGTTTTTCTCTAGTTCCTTCAACCTATTTTGTAATTCCTCTAATGTTTTATTCCTTTTTTTTTCTTATATGAAGATATTGCTATAATTTTCCCTCTTAAGACCACCTTCAGAGTATCCCATAAAATGGGAGGTGAAACCTCTCCCATTAACATTAAATTCTAAGTAGAGACCAATTTCTTTTTTAATTTGTCCCTTAAAGTATGGATCATTGAGTAGACTTGAATTTAGTTTCCAAATAGTATTCTTTGGTTTGTGGTCAAAATCAACAGATAAATATATTGGTGCATGGTCACTTACATCTATTGTCCCAATTCCACAGGTGTTTATTTTTTCTTTGTCTTTTCCAAATGTTATGAAATAGTCTATTCTTGTATACACAGAATGTGGAGCAGAATAATGAGTGTAATCCCTTCTGTCAGGGAAACGGCCCCTCCATATATCAATTACACTTTTTGTGGATGTTGGTTTATTAACTTTCTTATGTAAAGATTTTGTTTCATAGGTTTTTCTATTGGAAGAATCTAAGTTTGGTTGTAATTGTAAATTTAAGTCTCCCCCACATATCAGGAGACCTTCTGTTTCCATTACCATAATATCAGTAATTTTCTGAAAGAAACCAATATCACTTCCCAGGGGTGCGTATATATTCAATAGAGTAACTGAATTGCTGTCTATATTCCCCCTTACCAGAATATATCTGCCGCCTTTATCTCCTATTTCGAATATTTTTTCAAAATTTAGCTTACTTGAGATGAGAATAGCAACTCACTGTCCTCTATGTCCTGATTTAAATGAGGAGAAAAACAAATTAGTGAAGCCCATTCTCTTTAGTTTTTTATGCTCATTATCACTTAAATAAGTTTCCTGTAAATATACTACATGGGCTTGTTCTTTTTTCATTTTGGATAAAATTCTCTTGTGTTTGATTGGATTTAATAGCCCATTTACATTAAAAGAAATGAATTTTACCTTGTCCTTGGCCATCTGTATTTATCTGTCAATGTTTCATTGAAATTAGAATAAAACTTGATCAATCTACTTCCTGAACAAATAAAAACCAAGAAACTCAAATAATAACAAAAATGGCAACAAATGTGTGATTCCAAGGCTGAGGTCGCTAGTAAATGACCCTGTGTTGAGCTAGAGGAAATGTCGAGCTGTGGGGGGGATAACCCCTCCTACTTGTGAGTTGAGAGCCCCCATTGCAGTATTCATAAAAGTCAGTGAACAAATCCATTACACAGAAAAGGTTTCCCTGCGTACTCGAGATAGGTATATCACCGTGTACTTTTGCTTCTATTTAGCTTCTCAACATTTTTAAAGTTAGCCAAACTTTATGGCTCTTCTGAAGGGGGTGAGGACTGTCTTTTGGAAACTCCCGGTCTCTTTCTGATATGTTTCTCTCGGCCTCCTCCCGTCTCCTGCCTTCTCGTTTCTCGCACTATTTCCCAAGCCGTGCGGGACAATTCCTCAGCCAGGCTTTCCCTCGGTTTGGTCATGCTGACGGGTAAGCCTCTGGCCTTCATGTCTATAGTCGCCTCTTCCACTGTCTGGTACAACCAACCGCGTCCCGTTGTCATAAAACACTCGAAGTTTAGCAGGGTACAGAGTTTGAAATCTAATCTTATTTTGCTTTAATACTCGCTTTACTTCAGAGTATTCTTTGCGTTTCTGGAGGACCGCCGGGGGGGGGGGGGGTGTAATCTTGGTTGAAATATATTAATTTATCCTCTAAAAACACTCTTCTTACCCCAGGTCCTTCGTAGAATCTCCGCCTTGGTGTTGTACCGAAGGTATTTAATTATAATTGAGCATGGCTTTCTATCCTGGGTAGGTTTTGGGACTAATGCGTGGTGGGCTCTTTCAACTTCCAGCTTCATAGCCGGGGGAAGCTCCAGCGCGTCCCGCAGTAACTTTCCAACAAACTCTGTCATTGATGAGCCCTCCACTGCTTCGGGAACGTTGTAGATTCTGATATTTTTCTGCCGTGATCTTCCCTCCAGGTCAAGCAGTTTACCTTCTTGGTGATGTAATATTTTTATTGTCTTGCTCAGTATCTGTTTCACGTTTTGAACGCGATCTTCCACCTTCTCAATGCAAGTCTGTGCCGCTGCTATTTTTTGATTAACGCTGGCAAGCTTTGCCTTAATATCACAGAGCTGCTGCTCTATTTCTTTCCGGAACTCCCTTATCTCTTTCAGGATTTCAAAGTTATTCGCTGCTTCGTCTGAATGAGGCCCGGCAGCCGCCTCGCTAGCACGCGGTCGGATTGGAGAGCCGCTCGTTGCACTCCTCTTGGACACAGGCTCCGCAGTGTTGCTTTTTTTATTTCCATTTCTTCTCCCCATTCTTGCCCCTCTTTTCAGTTCAAATATTTTTCGAAAAATATTATATTTGACTGGTTAATAGGGCTTAATACGCATTTTTCCGGAGGAGCTAGTGACTTAAGCTGCCATTCTCGACGATGACATCACCGGAAAAACGAAGCGGCAGCTCCAATGGTAGCTGTCGGATTTTCCTGTTTCAGCCTCCTCTCCTGCAGCTGAGAACCACAACTGCATCTAAGGGCTGTACTGTCAGTAACAATATTTTAATGAGATTAACCATAACACTGATTAAGACCAATGGAAATAGATTGACTGTGGCTGGTGGACTGTCCCTTTAAGATAACAGTTGGGGAAAAAGGTTGTTATGCTTGGCTAATAGGGTATAGAACTTCTTTTACTCCCAGTGCTGACCATCTTGCTGGCAAATGTAGAGTCTCAGGTAAATTAAACTGAAAATCTCAGAGCTGGGGTATCAGACGGACATTAGGGTTTCTTGTGTCCTTGTTTCACAGAGTCTCAGAAAAGTGGAGGTGTATGCTTCCTGATCAATTCCTTGTGGCATACAAACATGTTCAGCAGATCTGGGATGCCTTGTAATCAAGTGCAAACCTTTTTACCTGCTGCAGGAAATTTCAGCGATCATTTTGATAGCCATGTACATTCCACCTCAGGCCAATGTCAAACAGGCCCTAGACAAATTGAGTGATGTAATCAACAGGTATGAAACAGCACATTCTGATGCCTTCCCTGTCATTTTTGGGGATTTTAAACAGGCCATCTTGAAAATGTCTCCATATAATTATCAACAGATCACTTAGTACTGAAGAAAAAACACACTGGACCACTGGTACACCAAGATCAAGTGGTATCTATAAGTTTTCTCATTGTTGGCAGAATCTCAGATGGTGACGCAAGGGTGTACTGGAACAAGGTACATCAGCTAGTTGAGTGATGTCATAGCAACAACCTTACACTCTTTGTTAGTATGACCAAAAAAGTTGATTGTGGACTTAGGGTAAGACGAGGGAACACAAACCAATCCTCACAGAGGGATCAGAAGTGGCGAGAGTGAGCAATTTCAAATTCCTGGGTGTGAATATCTCTATCTAACCTGAACACGGCATATTGGTGCAGCAATAAAGGCAAGACTTCATTAGAAGTTTGAGGAGACTTGGTCTGTTACTTAAGAAACTCAAAAGCTTCTACAAATGTACCATGGAGAGCATTCTGACTGGCTGCATCACCGTCTGGTATGGGGTTGCTACTGCACAGGATGGAAATAAGCTGCAGAAAGTTGTAAACTTGAGTCAGCTCCATCATGGGTATTAACCTCTGGTATTCAAGACATCTGCAAGAAGCGATGCTTCAGAAAGGCAGCATTCATCATTAAAGACCCCCATTGTTCCTTCTTCCCATTGTTACCATCAAGAAGGAGGTACAAATGCCTGAAGCAATTCAGGAACAGCTTCTTCCCTGCTATCCAATTTCTGAATGGACATTGAATCTGTGAACACTACCTCATACTTTTTTTTAAAAAATTGTTTTTCTGCACTAATTTCAATATGTATATATTTTATGTGCATGCACACACACAGTTCTTTTCTATATTTATCATGTATTGCATTGTACTGCTGCCACAAAGTTAATAAATTTCATGACATAGGCCTGTGATATTAAATCTGATTCTGATTACCTTGCCATCATGCGCCCTGAGCTATAGAAGTCCTTCCTAAGCCTGAACTCGGGTTGCTCTTAAAGTCCATTTCTTTGAACAAGGGCCTTTGATCATCAGTCCTAGAATTTGTTTGTACTACATTGCCTCTATATGAAAGACACTAATTGTCAGTCACAGTGAGCAAACAAAAGTTTCAAGGAACTAAATTTGACAAAAATAATCCAGCTTAATAAAATTACTTAAAAACTACAATGGCGCTGCAATGGAGTATAGATTTTATTTTTGTCCAAGACCCTGCTCCTAACAATTACAAGTTATTTTTGGTTTCTATGTCAAAACCTATTTGAATTATCCATTAATTTAAATTAAACCATTTAACTAATACGGGAATCCATTTCTTAAAGCTTCATTGTTGGATAATTAGCAAGAAATGCCTTTGAATTTTAGAAAGATTTCCACTAATCATTAACCCATCCCTTTAAAGATGGGTCTGAGTGGATTGAGCATTAGCAAATGATGAGGAACTCTTTAGCTTAAGATTGAAGATCTTCCAAATCATATTAGAACTGAATGAGAGGACACAGTTTTAAGGTGCTTGGAAGTAGGTACAGAGGAGATGTCGATGGTATGTTTTTTTACGCAGAGAGTGGTGAGTGCATGGAATGGGCTGCCAGTGACAGGGTCTTTTAAGAGACTCCTGGATAGGTACATGGAGCTGGAAAAAGATGGCTATGGGTAACCCTAGGTAATTTCTAAAGTACATGTTCAGCACAGCATTGTGAGCCGAAGGACCTGCATTGTGCTGTAGATTTTCTATGTTTCTATTTACAAAGGGCATTCTTGAGTATTGGCAACTGCCCTTGATCTTAATGAAGTCCTCACCCATGAGGTCCTGCAAGTAATGTGGGAAATCAGAATTAAAATGGCCTTTCAAAAATGGGGAAATTATGCAACAGGATCCCACCACCAAACACAGACTTCCCTCCCTCACCCCCCGGCCCCTTACTGCTTTCTGCAGGGATCACTCCCTACATGACTTCCTTGTCCATTCATCCCACCCCACTGATCTCACTCCTGGCACTTAACCTTGCAAGCAAAACAAGTGCCACACCTGCCCCTACACCTCTACCCTCCCTACCATTCAGGGCCCCAAACAGTCCTTCCAGGTGAGGCAACTCATCACCTGTGAGTCTGTTGGGGTCATCTACTGTATCCAGTGCTACCGGTGTGGCCTCCTGTGTATCGGTGAGACCAACATAGATTGGGAGACTGCTTCGCTGGGCACCTACGCTCCATCCGCCAGAAAAAGTGGGATCTTGTAGTGGCTACCCATTTTAATTCCACTTCCCATTCCAACATGTTGGTCCGTGGCCTCCTCTACTGTCGCGATCAGGTAACACTCATGTTGGAGGAGCAACCCCTTGTATTCAGTCTGGGCAGCCTTCAACCTGATGGCATGAACATTGATTTCTCAGATTTCCGGTAATGCCGCCCAAGCCCTTTCCCTCTCTCACCTTTCCACCTTACCTGTCCATCAGCTCCCTCTGGTTGTTCTCCTTCCCCTTTTTTCTCTCTTCCATGACCTTCAGTCCTGTCCTATCAGATTCTCTCTTCTCCAGCCCATATCTCTTTCACCAATCATCCTTCTAGCTACTTACTTCACCCCTTCACCTATCACCTTGTTTCTTCCCCCCACCTTATACTCACTCCACATCTTTGTTTTTCCTGTAGCCTTGATGAAAAGGGTCTCAGCCCAGCATGTCGATTATACCCTTTTCGATAATGCTGCCTGGCCTGCTTCCTCCAGCATTTTGTGTGTGTTGCTTGAATTGACAGCATCTGCAGATTTCCTCATTCGTAGTTATTGTTACGAACCCCGTAACTGGGTTACTTACCAGCAAAGATAGAGACATCCATTGGAGTCTGATGATACTATTTTTAACAGTATTTATTAGTAAAAATGCACAAAAATAATATCAATGCAAATATACAGATAATATACGTCGTCAATACTAAACCTAAAAGTGCGGGGATAATAATAATCAATAAGAAACAAGCTCTATCGTTGTCTAGGGGATAATGAATTGTCCAATGGAAATCTAAAGTTCGCTTTAGTTCTCACAGGCTGCAGCCGTTTGTTCGTTGCTGTGTTGTAATTGTTGGAGAGAGAGAAAGAGAAAAACTTGCTGACTTTCCTTGGTACAGTCTTGATCTGTATCCGTCCTTTAGCTAGACCTTTCCGTGATGAGCTGGCCCCCCAGGCAAGGGAGGACGCACACGAGCCCCCACCGGCTTTCGCTATAAAACGCTGTCACTGGATTTCTAGCGTTTCTCCTGGTGAGTCTAAGGGGTGTTCCCGAGACCTGTCTTTTATCCTTACTCACGGGGGCTCAGATGTCAAATCAGGTTGGGATAATGCAATCTCTGAACCAGACCACTCTGGTTGTCCCCTGAGGGGTTTCAATGAATAGTACAGTACTCAATACGCAATTCCTTCTCCAAGAGACAATAAGTAGTAATCAATGGTTCCATTCCGCTTATGTCAGGAGACATTCCAAACCTTGTGTATTCTGCGTCTCCCTCTCTCATTATTGACATGATGTGTATCTCTCTCATTTCCCGGATCTCAGACCCAAAATAATAGCGATCTTGCGATTCTCAAAAAAGAGGGGGCGACTTTGCACCCTTCGGCCCCTCAGAGTTGCTTCACATTCGTAACATTATGCATTTGCAATGTGCCTCATCAAAGTGGGAGGAGGTTGCTGAATGGAGCATCAGAAATCTGCACTTTGATTCCTGTGTCTGTTCCTTGCTGTGAATCAAGATGCCTATGACTTTTATAAACCTATTGTATCCAAACAACAAAGCAGAGAGGATTAGGGACTAGGCTGTTGATGATTTTTATTGGGGATTTAATTGAGTTGTGCTTACCAGCTTGTAAATGGCAAAGTCTGAAGTATCATTCTCAACAATAAATAGAACAACACAATAGAATACTTATCCTGTTTAATGATGAAAAATACGTGGAATGTTGTAAAACAAAGCCGGAACGTGGTACAAGTAGAAGATGTTGATTTTGCTTAACTCTTCACTCTCTCATTTGGAGCTTACCACTACCTCCTAAATGAGTGTGTGCCGTTCAGAGAACACAGGCAAAAATTGATCTATATACTGTATGCAGATATTAGAATTAAAAGCAATAAAATGAGATCTGGAGGGTCTCTTAAAGAGGTAGAGTGGTCTACAAATGGAATTCTCAAGCTTGGTGTATTGGCAACTGCAAGCTTTATAAACAAAGCATTGCTTGGCTGTGGTCAACATGGGTGAGATACACAGAGCTGTTAGCTGAAGAGTTTCTGATAACCAGAAAATACTAGGTTTGCTGAGCAGGTCAGACAGCCTCTGTAGAGGGATTAACTTGGTGCTTTGAGTTGATGACCTTCCATGAGGAGTCAGGAAATGGGTAGCATAATTTTCGTGTGAGTTGATATTAAAGTATGGGGGGGAGGAGACTACTAAAATTGCAGAAATACTGCACTATATGACCTCTGGTTATTCAGTAATCACCCTACCTAAGACAGCAGCAGTTTAGTGCCTTACCTGTAGATTTCTTGACTGTTTAAGTCTTCAGTTGACTAGTCAGTGCTTTGGAGTTTGGGGAAATAATATGTAAGCATGGAAATGATCCACTGAGTTGATAATTCTGTCTGCTTCTCTCTGTAATGTTTAACCCCACCCCTTTTGTTTGTATATCCATCTTATTCCCTTAACCACAGCGATTAACCTGATGAGCAATCTCAGTTTAGCAATTTTCAACTGCCCTGCCATCCACGGCTTTCAATAACATTTCCAGATGTTTAATGAAGTGGCATTATTCTAGAACTACCTGTCATTCAAGATTTTCCCCCAACGTGTAAATGGTGAGAATTGGTACAGTAAAGGTGGATTAATGTGGGGGAAGGAGAGCAAGGACCATATTTGCTAATCAGCATTTCTTTCTCTCATTAGAAAGTTTAGCTGTGCACCATCTTTCCCCATTAAGGGCATGGATTGATTTCCAATTATTTTATCCTTAGCTAAGTTAATAGTTCTCTTGCCTCCTGAATGCAAAATATGTAGATTGAAGCTCCACTCTGAATCTTTAATATGTAATCCAATCCAATCTTTCATAGAAGTATAGGAGCACACAGTATTGCTGTCATGATTGTGGATGCATATTACAAAAACTCTGGGTGTTGTAACTCCATGATGTGATGAGCCATGATTTTGAATAGCCGTCTAGCAGGGTGATGGGGTGCTGGGGGTATTAATTTTCCTTGGTGTTCTGGCCAGTGTTTGTCCCTGTTTCCGTATTGCATTGCAGCTTGCTATTTGTATGCAAGTTGCCAGTGTTTTTGTACAATTGACTTGCGACTATTTTCCGAAAACTTATTGGCTGCAGCACACCTTTGGCCGTGAAAAGGCCTCTAACACCAGTTTCCCTCTCCATAGGACTGACAGTGAAGCGGAAATTGACCTTGTCTGTAATATCGCTAGAAACTCCGGAGCTTACGAAGCTGTCCCCTGTAATCACTGGGCTGCTGGAGGCAGGGGTGCCATGCAGCTGGCTGAGGCTGTCAGGAAAGCTGCAGACCAGAAGAGCAGCTTCAGGTATCTCTATGACCTACAGGTGAGACTTGCTTTAAGTTCTTTAGTTCTGTCTCAATCATCCAGTGTAAAGCTCTATATAATTTAGTGATAAGTGGTGGAGAAAAAAATTGCCAATGAATCATTCATAATGGGTGGAAATTAACAATAAGGATGTACTGCAGGTTGTACTAGGTTTTTCACTTGGGTGTACATAATGGAGTTGATGGTACCAACCAGCCTGGTGGTACTAATTCATCTGCCAATGATGCAAAGTTGGTCAGCATTCCTTTGCAAACCCTAGGGACTGAACCAGCTGTTAAACAGAATCCTAAGCAGGATGGTGTCCAGTGGGCTTAAAGGTGTGAATTGCCGTCACATGTGGTGTAGCCTGAATGGCAATGACAGATAGATTGTCTGGCCTGTAATATCATGTTTCTGACATAGTCATTTAATTTCAACTCTCTTGAGCCCAACACAGTACTCCTGAAGTGTAATCACCCTGTGCTACAAGAAATAAGGATAAGTGTTTTGCTAAGAGCAAGCTACTTCAAGTAGCACTGAGATAATACCCAAATCTAGTTAACATCAATATTTGATCAAAAAGTGGTTTGGATAAAATATTTGAGCACTGGAATAGAGCAGTCTGGGTTCACTAGTTAATGATGTGGGATGCCGTACTGTAGGCCAGGTTTTGGACTACCTTGTAACCAGCTATTGTGCACAAATTGCAAATGGAGCCCAAACTCTGATAACTAGAGCCAATCCGAAAAGCATCTTGGTTTACATATTCTGTCAGGAAGTTTAATCGGTTGCAACTCTGTATGCTTCAAGATGCAGCCTCAGTCAAATCTCCAACAGATGGTCATTGGGCACAGAAACAGGGACTTTGGCCCACAGAGTCCATGCTTCCAACTAACCTCCCCATTTGCATGAATCCTATACATGTACAAGATTTTGTCCCCCCCCCCCCCCCCCCCCCCCAAAGATCAACTCTCCCCTCTCATCCCCACAATCTAACACTCATGCACATGCACAGGGCAATTTACAGTGATACACATGTCTTTGAACTGTGGGAGAAAGCCCATGAGATCACAGGGTGAACATACAGTCTCTGAATAGACAGCATCTAGGATCAGGATTGAACCTTGGTCTCTACTTACTATGCCACTGTGTGTTTTGGAAGATCTTGCACCTTTCAACCTTCCCCTAAATTAGCTGTTTCTGATTTCAGCTACTTGAGGGTAGTGATGAAGATAATCTACTCGATACTTTCCAAGACCTTAAAGCCCAAGTTTGCCATTGTATACTTGTTCATCCTTTCCAATTTTTGTTGTTTCAAACATATCTCTGCCTAAGATGTTGTTAAAGTGCTAGCTGTTGGCTTCATCAAGATCTGAAATTCCCTGGGAGCAGAGTTGTGACTGGATTTATAGCCTTTCAGTCTTGTAGTGTAGACAGTATTAGTTTTGAAACTCTTGGTGGTGATTCTCATCTCATCTCAGTTCTGCTCTGTGCAGTAGGTGGACCAGGGAAAAAGTGCATAATTTTCCATAATGCACTTGTAGCGCAGTTATGAATATTGGTGTTATTGAAGTCTGGTGGCCTTTGGTGACCAGATAATATCAATGTACTTAACTGAGTATTTGGTTTTACATTTTTGGTGCATGCAGAACTTTATTAGAATGAGCAAATATTTGTTTGCAAGGTGAGAAGATCTGGTTAATGTGAAACTTGTGATGCACAAAGATGAAAGGTGGATTTACTGACACTGGTTTTGCTTGGTTCAGTGTATTTATCCAATGACTGCCTAAAAAATTGCTCCTCAGCACTCTTGTGGCCACACACGTTTATGCCCTTCTTCATCTCGAGTTCCTGCTTTAAAGACGCAAGAATCTGCAGATGCTGAAATTTTTGAGCAATGCCCACAAAATACTAGAAGAATGACCCATCTTTATTTTTGTTTTTTTTCTACGTTTTCCCATTCTAGTGACCCTCTCAGATTCTCTTTTCCTCCACCCTACCCCATAACCTGTTCCATCACCTTCCTCTGCTTCCCTACCTCTTTCCATGGTCCACTGTACTTTCATATCAGTTTCCTCCTTTTTTTTTCAGCTCTTGACCTCTTCCTGCTGTCACCTCCCAACTTCTCATATTAATCCCCTCCTCCCCGCCTTCCAGCTTGTAATCCTCCCTCTCCTCCCACCAGCTTTTCTGCCTCTCCCCGCACCCCCCCTCCCCCTAGTTCCTTTCTAGCCCTGATGAAGGATCTTTGCCAGAAAGGTCAACTGTTTATTTCACTCGATAATGCTTCTGGATCCACTTAATCCCTCCAGTGTTTTGAGTTTGTTTCAGTTTTTGTTTTAAGATTTTCTTTTGGTTTTTTTTCTTTTTAAACACTGGTTGTTTTTAAAAATGGAATGAAAAGAGGGCAGGGTGGCTTCTTATGTGATCTAAGCCCAACTTCATTTGACATACAATACTGCATCTGTTGGTAACCTGAATGAACAAACAGAACCAGCTGGTCAGACAGAGTCTCCAAACATAAATATCAGCTAGTTGGCATCAATTTCTCTGAGATACTTTCAGGCCACAGTGTATTGTTTCCATCTGCCTTCCAGGTTTTTTTTTATTTAATAAAATGGCCTTGGATTTTTTTGTGGAAGTTCTAGATTGAGATCTTGGGGGGTCTCAGGTAAAACAGGGAACTGAATTAAAGGACCAGTCTGTCAGCTATCATGGAAGCAAACTCATCGGTCAACTAAATGACTGGGAATTCACTGGCACCTGTAATTGCTGTTTCTGGGATAAGGTGAAATTCTGGCCTTCCTCACCAATCAGGGGCAGGTGGTGAGTGTCAAAACAGGGGTATGTGCATTGAGGTGGAGAGGCTCAGCCACAGCGTGACATGCAGCATTCCCAGTGTACTAGCTCAGGTGCTGATTCTGGAGACTTTTACCTTGGCAATCTCCATGCCTGTGAATTGTTCTAGTTTGTACTTAGGTGGTGTACAGCTGGCTAAGGCTGTCAGGCAGAAGTAGACCTTTTGAGCAGTGTGGATTTCCTCCGGTGCCCTAATTTCCTCTCATGATCCAAAGAAGTGTGGGTTAGTAGGCTAGTAATTGGCCACTTTAAAATTACGCTCAGTGTGTGGATGAGTGGGGAGGTAAAAATATAAGATGTAAAGTGTGATTAGTGTAAATGGGTAGTTGATGATTAGTGTGGGCTGATGGGCCTGTATCCATGCTGTAATCCACTGACTTCGTAAGGTACCTTGAACCAAACAATGAGACTGGTCTTTAGTCAGCTCTCTGTCAGTAGTTTAAGAAGTTGCTGTGAGCTCTGGGACAGGTGGAATGGGGTCCTTCTGTCAAGCCAGGAGCAGGTGTTGAAGATCTATGGGCGCAGCTGTTGTCCAAGCTCGGGGTATTACCGGAGTCACAATTCTTCCTTCCTTCAGTTTTCAGCTTCAAAAGCCACTGCATTTGGGTCTATAGTTGGGAGGCGTTCACATACAGGAAAGACCTGATGGGAAAGCTTTGGAGCCTTTCTTCAAATCGTGGAGTGGTGTCAAACGTCACCTGTCCCTCCCTGTGCCGGTATAGTCTACCCTGATGTTGGAACTGTGCTCAACTGGAGTCTCGTAGCATTAAGCACCAGTGACCATTAATGCCAACCTTCCCAGTTCTTATCTTTTCTGACCAGACAGTTCCCCTGACTGTGGATTTGTCATAGCCAGAACTGGTCTTCCTTTTGCCTGGTCAGCATTGCCACAGCTGTCACTTCTCTGGCCTGTTCACGATAGTTCATCTGCTTTTAGCTGAAGTCTTGACAACAGTGACCAAAATGGTTGGAACAAACCAAAATGATGTCAATCGTCAACCACGCTAAAGATATGACAGAAAGTGATGAAAATAGTCACACATCGGGGAGGGAGCTTTTGTGGAGTGAGACAAAAATCAATACGGCAGGTGCTGGAACAGTTCTGACTATTTCTAGATATTTCCATTTTACTTCAGACTTGAGGCAGCACCAGTCTTTGATCTGATAATAGTTTCGGATAAGTATTAGCCAGGCCTCTGGAATTCCTCTTTACTTTGAAAGGTGCCAGTGGATCTTGTATGTCTTGGGAGGGGCAGACAAAGATGCTCCTAACATCCCATTTGGAGGAAAGCACCTCTTTCCCCCTCAAACACTCCACAGCTGTAACAGCCTGGGTAAGGTGTTCTCTCATGGGACTTCAAACCAAGAGCCTCCGACTGGGCAAGTGGTCCTGCCTGATGAGCTACCCCAGACAAATACTGCAGTATTGCATTTATGGGATGTGTGTCTGCCACAGACTGTGTACCCTGTTCTCTGTGTTGTTAGTCATTGAGAATCATTAATAGATGTGGACTGAAAACAGGAAAGTCAAGCACAAGGTCTTGAAATAAACTGTTATCATCCTGGGCAATACTAGCAGCAACTGTTTTGTGTTGTGCTCTTTCCCAACAGCCTGATAAATGAGTTACTCGGATGTATCAGAATATTTTTCATCAATGTCTCAGCTCTTAGACAGGATCCAGACCTGATGCGTTTCAAGGTCCTTGCACATTCCTCTGCCATTTGGGTAGAATAATGGACTTAGGTGGTCAGGGGTAATGGTGTTTGAGGAACAGGAAGGGTTTTGCATCAGATTGGAATGTGATTGTTTGGAAAGGACTGTGCAAAAGCTGAGGTGTAATTTTAGCTTGATTCTTAAAATCTCGTTAAGACTGAACTCTCCCTAATACTTCTATTCTTGGGGTAGGTCAAGTTTGAGATGGAATCTGAAAATTGCTGATTGGTAAAAAGGGGATATTCCCATTGGGTCAGTACGTGTAGCCAATGTTTGTTATGGCCAGCACATGAGGGCTCAGATTGATAGACCACGAGCTCAGTTTTTCCTTGGTCAGTTGGTACTACTCTTGCCTCTGCAAATGGGATTTGAAGCCACAACCTTTGGAGACCTGAACACATGTCCTCCAACCTGGAAGCATACCATTTTAGCAGTCCCAGTGCAATATTCTGGAAGTGCTGTACTGTTTGTACCCCTTTAAGATAAGGCACTAGACTGAGTCCCTGAAGGCTCTATGGAATGTTGCCAATTGAAGAAAGGCAGTAATTGTCCAGGTCATGCTTATTACTGAGTCAGCTTCAAAGAATAAATACATGTACTTGGTTACTTTCTCATCATTGTCGGTCACCATATAGAAACATATATGTTAAATTATTTAGATTGCCATTGCAAGAAGCGTTGCAGAGATGCAAGCTACCACCTTGGAGAAGAGTGAAGCAGCGATTTTTCTGTTTGAGTCTGCTTTGTTTCTTCTGCACTGCCTCCAGTTGAATGTTCATTTAATTGGAAATGTTAACTTAAATGGAAAGGTTATGGGAAAAGAGTAATGAATAGGTCTAATTGGTGGTTCCGAGGACTGACAGGAAGAAATATAGGACAACAGGCTCCCTTGTGCATTGTGATATAATTAAAAACAATGAACTTTGAACAAAATGTCACCAAAGACACTCGCAAACTTCTACAAATGTACCATGGAGAACATTCCAATGGGTTGGATCACTATCTGGTATAGAGGGGCCACTGCACAGGATCAGAAAAAGCTGCAGGAAGTTGTAAACTCAGCCAGCTCCATCATGGGCACTGGCCTCCCTAGCATTCAGGCAATGCCTTAAAAAGTCAGCATCCATCATTAAGGACCCCTATATCCCAGGCCATGTCCTCTTCTTATTGTTATCATTAGGAAGGAGATACAGGAGCCTGAAGATGCACATTCAATGATTCAGGAATAGCTTCTTTCCCTCTGCCATCAGCTTTCTGAATGGACAATGAACCCATAAACACTTCCTCAGTTTATTTCCTCTCTTTTCGCATACACATATCGTAATTTATAGTTTTTATTATTATTTATTGCAATGCTCTGCCATCGTAAAAAAATATGAATTCCACAACATATAGCAGTGATATTAAATCCAATTCTGAGAATATTTTGCTGTTGAAAAAGGATTTTTGGTGAGTGGTTTTCTTGTTTCTGTGCATGAGACTTTCCTGGTGGTGATTTAAATGAGTCAGCAGTGTATAATCTGTGTTTACTTTCTTTAAGCTGGTAATGTTGTGAAATGCAGTCCTTGTTTTGGATAAATTCAACTGCAATGTGTGGGGTCATACTTAATTTAATTTCTGTTCAATGTTAAATCAAGTATTTTCAATCAATCTAATTAAATTGGCTTAATGTGAAGAAATATTGAGGGGAAACAATGGAGCCATTTAATAAACAATAATTAACCCATTCATTCAACATTCATCAAATGATTTTGGTTCTGCCTCCTTAAAGTTTTTTTCCTTTCGAGATATGTGCTGATGCTCTTTGGCTCAATTTAAGAAACATTATGGATACTCAGACAACTAAAGTAAAGTGCTGCTTTTGTCCCGGTTATAGTAATGGTGTCTCCAAACACAGAGCTGATGATTGTGACTCAGTGGTGCCAAGCTCGCTTCTGAATCGGAAGACAGAGGTTCACATTTTACTCTAGAGACTTGAGCAGAGAATCCAGGGTAACATTGCATTCCATAAACAAGGTGCTATTTTCCAAGAGAGTTGCTAAACTAAGGTCACACCAACTCTCTTGCACTCCACAGACTATAGGATTTACTCTAGTGTCCTTACTAAGAATCAAACCAAAATTATCTAGTTGTTATGTCAATATTTTGGGAGCTTTCTGTGTGCAACCTGGCTGGAACATTTGAAACTACAACAATGGCTATATTTCAGAAGTTTTTTATTGACTGAAAAAACCTTTCCTGTTGTGACATCATAAAAAGTGCTATAGAAATGCAAGGTTGCTAACACAATGTAAAGTTGGTTGGTTGGAATAGTGGACCAGCTAGAAGATCCACCGGCAGAAACAAGTTAGTGACCTTGGGTCCTGTCTGTGTGGTCTCCCTGTAACAGTGTGGGTTTCCTCTTGGTGCTCCAGTTTCCTCCCACATAGCAAATAGGTTAATTAACTGCCATAAGTTACATGCAGTGTGCAGGTACAGTGGTAGAAACTGGAAGAATTTGCTGGGAATGTAGGGAGAATTAAAGTGGGATTAATGCAGTATTAATGTAAATTGATAGCTGATGACCAGTATGCACTTGGGGGGCCAAAGGCCTATTTCATTACTATATCTCTGATTATTTTGAAAATCTTATTGAAATGACAGTTTCAAGAGTTTTTAATACATTCAGTGACCCTGTGCTAGCTGTATTGCTTGCCATTTGATGTAGGAGTCAAAAGCAGAATTCCCTGCTTCTGTCCTGAAATGCTTGGATTGAATCCTGTTATCAAATAGATGTGACTCACATTCTGCTAAATTTGGGTATTTGTTAAATTGGCGGATCTTGTTCATAAGCTCATACATACTTGTGGTTGTATACACCATCCTGCTTGGTCATAGACTTGTAGTTCTGTAAGAATGTGTCCAATTTTCCATTTGTTGCCATGAGGTATACAATCTAATGTGAGCCCTGGCCACTGAAACTGGATACCTTTGTGTAGCATTGGTCCCTTTTCTTTCACATATTTTCACAACAATGATATTTGTATTATATTCTACTTTATCTTGAAAGTTGCTATGAAATCTTTCAATGAGACTTCCATTCAGCACAGTATGTCTTTGACTCTTGTAATCAAATCTATTTCCTCTGGTTACAGCCCTCCTCATCAAAACATTCTTTAATCCAGCAAAACTGCTCATCATTTGCTATGCCTCTAAGTGTTACTCTAGCCTTCCCCACTCTGTCAAAACTTTAAATCTCATACATAGCATAGTTCCAGTTAATACTCTCTCACTTTCATCAAGGCCTAGAATTATCCCTGAAAAGTGATGCCCAGAATTGGGATCAATACTGTAGCTGTAGTCTAAACCTTCTAAAGCCCAAGGGGTCGTCTGGTTTGTTCATGTACAAAGTATTTAACAGTCATTTTTACATTTGCTAAGTGATGCATCTTGGTGTCTCATGGCAGCACAGCTAGTAGAGCTAATTGCTCACAATATCAGAAACCCAGATTCAATCATGACCTCCAGTTCTGTGTTTGAATATCCTCACTGTGACCACATAAATTTCCTCCGGCACCCAAAGATGTGTGCTGGGAGGCTAATTGGCCATTACATTGTCCCTTGTAGGTAGCTCGGTTAGAATCTGTGTGAAGTTGATGAGAATTTGGGGAGACAAACAGGGTTTAACAGAGTTTAAGTGGTTGGTTACAGCATTTCTATGCTGTATTTCTTTGACTCTTGCACCATTTTAAATTGACATAGATGCTCAAATCATCCATCTCTCCCAATTACAGTAGTGCTCCATTTTCCCTTTTCACAGATGCCCCTTGTGGACAAGATTCGCACAATAGCACAGGAGGTGTATGGGGCTGAAGATATAGAGCTTTCCCCCCAAGCTCAGTCCAAGGTGGATCTGTACATCAGTCAGGTGAGAAAAGTTCAATGAAAATGTAGCACTGTGCTAAATTAGAAGATTTTCTTCTCAATGAAGTCTTAGATTTTAAAGAATATTTTTCTGTAATTAATATTCTTACATGCTGTAAGTTAAGAGCCTAATTGTTGAGTGGAGCTTCAGAAGTGATTTCTTTAAGAGTGTCAGTGGTTCGTTTGGAAGACTGGAGCTGAGAAGGTAATGGAATCAGGTGGGAGGCATCGGAAATGAATTGTCATAGAAGATCTTGTTTGGCTCTGTGCTGGATCACTGATCTGATGCAGAGGATTAAGCTACCTTATCCATTGACATTGAGTAGAAAGGGGGAAGTGTAATTCCTAGCACTTTGGAAACAAAGTAACAGACGACTGTTGAGATAAGTTTCACCCTAAATTCAGAAATCACTGCTGACGGGTTTATACATTTATTTCATAAATTCTTCCATTGATGCATACATATTGGAGGGAAGCCAGAGAATCTGAATGCAAAGGAAATTGGGAATAACATTTTTCATCCCCAATGTACATACTTTTTTTTAAAGTGTGTGATTTTTAAGTTCTTCTGGGAATGCAGTTGAAAATCATTAATGTGAAGCAGAGGTTCCAAGACTTTGACCTTGTGTTCATCATCATATAAATGTCAGTCTAGTTGTGCCTTTCAAGCATCTGCTGCTTTTGCTTTTAATGCCTTCCCAGGTAGGAAGGAACCTTTTACCAGCCTTCTGTGTCCCATTTTAGGATACAAAAGGTTGGTGTAAGAATTCAATATTTGTAGGTTCCCCGCAACCTTCTGCTTCTGTGCTGAAAGCTCCATGTATTGAGGAATTTTCAGATATGTACTTGGATGGTTGACAGTTTGGCAGAAACAAGATATGCAATTGTTGGCTGACATTTTTGTACTGAGGATGTTTGTTCTGCCCTTTTATGGGAATTGTCTCTTTGGCTTTGCTGGTCTGTAGTACATTCTGTGCAGATTATATCCATGCCTGCAGACATGCACTCAATGACCAGTGCTTTCCCTTCTAACACAGGGCTTCGGACAGCTGCCAATCTGCATGGCAAAGACCCATCTGTCACTGTCACATCAGCCTGAGCGAAAGGGGGTTCCCAGTGGTTTTATCCTGCCGATCCGGGATGTCCGTGCCAGTATTGGGGCTGGCTTTATCTACCCATTGGTGGGCACGGTAGGTGATTTACCAAAAAAGGCAGCAGTTACAACAGCCCAAATGAGAAATGTTTCAATCCAACCTTTATTATTAACAGAGGAGCAAAATGTTTTATGAGATAACAGCCAGTAGGCAGATCTCTTGGTGGGAAACACATCCCCCTTAGGATGCCCAATAATTGAGAAAGGTGATAACTAAAGCCAAATTGTACTTAATTTTTATAACCAATTAGTCTGTTGTCAGTGTAAAGTTTGACCATATTTTGAATGAGCAGCTGGGATCTAATACCTTAAATATTAAGAGTGACTGGAACCGCTGGGATTATTCTTCCCCTGTAATAATGTAGTAAACCATCTAGAGTTCATTGAGGAACCTGTAACAGGACACTTAGAAAAAGAATATCAGTACTATGCAAGGTCAGTGTGAATTTATAAAGGAGACATCAGTTATGTTTGAGGTAGTAATCAGCAGAGTAGTTTAGGGTGAACTAATAGATCCGATGGACTTTCACAAGGCTTTTGATAAGGTTATTAAACATGAGGGGTAGCATGCTGACATATGGATTAGCGCAGCACTATTACAGTGCCAGTAACCTGGGTTCAATCCCACGCTGACTGTACGGTGTTTTTATGTTCTCCCTGTCCCCGTGAAACCATGTGGGTTTCCTCCAGGTTCTCCCGATTTCCTTCCACATTCCAAGGATACACAGGTCAGTGGATTAATTGATAACATGGGTGAAATTGGGTGGTGTGGGCTTCATGGGCTCAAGAGTCTGATGCTGTGATGTGTTTTTAAATAAATTTTAAAAAATTAAAAGCTAGAACAAGTATGGTGGTTATGCATATAACTGGGAATGGGTAGTATTTGAGTTAGAAGGCTAACCAAAAGAACACCATAAACCTCTGTGCAGGAATCCCAAAATATTAAAGGCAGAGATTGATGGATTCTTGGACCTTAATGAAATTGAGAAAGTTTGGGGCTCATACGTAAAGCGATGCTGAGATCAACCAGGGTTTATTGAATGATGGAGGTGGTATGAGGGGCCAACTGGCCTGGTGCTCTTAATTCTTGAAAGAGCATCTAATTATTCAGAATCATGAAGTGTTTTGATGGAGTAGATTGGAGAAACATGTTGTCAGTGCAAGAATAAAAGATGATCATAAGTATAGAATTCTGGTAAGTTGCAAAGAGCCAGAGGCAGGAGGAGGGCTTCTGAAATGCATTGCTTTAAAGCAGAGATTCTCAACCTTTGATCCACAGACCCCTCAGTTAATGGTGAGGCTCCACGGCATATAAATGGTTGGGAACTCCTGCCTTAAAGCAAGATGGCAGTGGATTCAATTATTACATTCAAAGAGGCGCTGAGATCTGCTTCAAAGAGGGAATGTTTACCCTGCAAGATGAAATGATAAGGGAAATGGATCTAATTAGAAAATGTTTTTATTGAACAACTCACATGAATATTAGACTGATAGTTTCATTGTACAAGTCCATGAATCGAAAGATTTAATCCTTTGAAACAAAGGCATGATGGAGAATGTAAATGGAAAATGTATTCATCCATAAAGGGAGACCTTGCATGCTTGTGATCTCCTGGTGCTCTAATTAGCTTGTAGCCAATGAAGTGTAGTCACAGGCAAGGCCAACAATATCTGCACAGCAAGATTCCACAATGTATGAATAACTACATAATGTGTGGTATTGATTGAGAAACAATTGTTGAATTAAGTTGAGCTTGAACTAATATTATACAGTCGGCCCTCCTTACCCACGAGGATTAGTTCTGGGATCCCTCGCGGATACTAAAATTCGTGGATGCTTAAGTACCTTATTCAACCTGTCTCAGTGTGGTGGACATTAGGACCCGATGGCAGAGGTCTGAATCTGCAGTGTTTCTGTTCACAAAAATAATCACGATTGAAAATAAAGCGGAAATAATAAAGCAATCGGAAAGAGGTGAAACGCCATCGGTCATTGGAAAAGCGTTAGGCTACAGTCGGTCAAAGATCGGAACAATTTTAAAGGATAAAGTGAGAGAGGCTCTGCCCCAATGAAAGCTACAATTATTACTAAGCAATGCAGTGGTTTAATTATTGGGTTTTGCAGTTTTGGATTTTTGATCCTCCACATCAACCCAGCACAATGGATAGCACACTTAGGAGCGATCTGTCACTGGATTGAACTTGGGAACTTCCCGAGCCCAGTGCTGAAACATGCATTCTCAAGTGTTTTATATGCATAGAAATGTGAAATATACACTATATACTAAGACAAACGTTTGACTAACTGACGCTAAATGATACTGGATGTACCTGGTCTGACTGACTTAGTAAGAGAACTTCCGATTTTTTTTCGATCCCCATCCCATCCCCATGCACATACACCCATATACTTTAAATCATCTCTATATTACTTATAGTACCCAATACAATGTAAATGCTATGTAAAATAGTTGTTATACTGCATTGTTTAGGGAATAATGACAAGAAAAAGAAGTCTACATGCTCGAACAACAAGTGCTGGAAGAGCACTTCTGGGTTTTCACGATTCACGGATGGTTAAATTCGCGCATGCAGATAAGGAGGGCCGACTGTGGTTGTTTAATCTATCTGAGAGAACTGCATGCTCTCAGTACTGCACTGGAGTTTCCGTCTGGATTACATACTTCTACTTCAGTGGTGGAATTTGAATTGGGGACCTTGTGACATTGATGTAGGAAAGTTACCCACCCAAATCTTGGCTGATTATTTGCAATGAATTTGATTTCAAAGAAAAAAGATTTCAAGCTTTTTTCCTGTCCATGTATTCTATCGTACAAGTATTGGTTTTATTTAATTTTTATTTAGGAAGCCAGATTAATCTTGTTCTTCCTGCACAAGTATAATGGGGTCCTATGCCAAAATTTTGCAGTGGTTTTGCATAAGACAAATGAATGCATAAAGGAAGAGTTTGGAAGCTCAGGTTGAATCCTGACCTCAGTGCTCTGAGTCTTGCATTTTCTCTCTGTTTCCCTTGGTGCTCCTTTGTCTGCTCATGTCCCAAAGAAGTGGGGGTTGGTTGGTTAATTGTGCATTGTAAGTTGTCCCAGGCAAGTGGGAGAATCTGGGAGAAATTAATGGGAATGTGGGGAGTAAAGGTTGCCAAGAATATGAGTGTAGGAATGTAATCAGTCTAAAGTGGTGTAAGCTCAATGGATCAAATTGGACTCCTATGACGTTATGAAATGTGGAACTTTTACACTTAAGATGTGATTTCAGTAATATCATTTGCAGTTTCTCAGAAATTTAGCTTTGCCTACAGTTAAACCGTTAATTTTTAAAAATAAAATCCATTTTAATAAAGACATTCCAATATGAGTTAAAGCTGCATATTTTACTCCATCTGGGGGTGGGGGGGCAGGACTGTTATAAGGCAGGGTGAAGAAGGGAGCTGTGTCTCACCGATGTGTTGCCCTTATAGAACAGACTAAGTTGCTATAAGCCAATCGTACTCTTAAGTCTGTTCCACCATTCAGTAAGATCAGAGCTGATCCAATCTTGGCCTCAACATCGCCCTTCCATGCTCTGCAACTCCCTTGTAATTGAAATTTGTCGCCTCCTACCTTGAATGTATTTAATTATTCCAACCCCATATTTCTGGAGCAGAGAATTCCAAAGATTCATGTCTCAAAGAGAAGAAATTCCTTCTCAATCTGATGTGGAAGTCATCTTACTTTAAAACTATGCTCCCTTATCTTAGGCATTCCCACCAAGAGAAACAATTCCCTTGATAGTCCTATTCTTGGTATCTATCACCCCCTCCCCCCAACCTGATTAGGATCACATCTTTTGGTATGATTACCTCACATCTATCTATGCTCAGCTGAACATAGGCTTACTGTTCCCAGCCTTTCTTGATAAACTACATGGCTGGAACCTTCTCTGCACTACTTCCAATACAAGCAGGTCCTTACTTGTATATGAGGAGATTAACTGAATTCAGTATTCTAGGAGCAGTCTCACCGCACCCTGTGGCATTAGCTCTTCCATTTATGCTTGGTTGCTGCAGAATTGTTAGAAGGGTCAAGACAATTCTCTTGAAAGAAATCACTTCCACAGAGGCCTTCACTGCATTCAATGATATTGAAGCTTTGTAGTTCTGTGCTTAATGGATTGCAATACCGTTCACAGTTAAGATCCATGTAACTCATCTGTTTATTACCAGCTCCATTATCACTTTCCATTCCTACTGAAACTCATGCCTTCATTGTCTCTACATTTAGCTATTGAAATACTTACACTCCTGCCCAACAGCCTTTACTGATCCAAAGCCCTGGTGTTGATTTCCTAATTCAGCCATTTTCTCCTGTGGTCACTGACTAACTTTGACTCTTGACACCATCGCTATTACTAAATTTTCATGCTTGTTTTCAAATCTCTGCATAACCTTGCTTCCCACAGCTCTGCAGTCTCCAGTCCTACACAACTACCAGCTCTAAGGAACCTTCAGTTCTAGTCACTGGAGAAACTTTGGATTTATGTGCTATGCCTTCAGTTGGCTGGGCTAATTTCTGGAATTCCCACTTCAAACCCAATCATCACATTTCAAAACCCAATTCTTTGGCCAGTTGTTGGTTACCTTTCCAAATATCCCTTTCACTGTTTGCTCCCAGATTTTCACTGAGAACTCTACTGTAAGATATCTTACTGTTTAAAGATGTTGTATAAATATAAACTGTTATTCTGCCATCAGTATCAACCAGCCATTATTTCATTTCATGTTAAATAGTTGCTACGAAAAGTGAATGTTCTTATTTGAAGAAGTGTCTGCCTAAATTAACTAAATTAGGGCTACTTGAAAAACTTGATTTCTGTCAGGTACTAGTTTCTTACTTTGTTCGATTTTTGCTTTTTTGTTTTAATTCCCTGAGCAACACAAACAAAATGCTGGAGGAACTCAGAAGGTCAGGTAGCATAGCATCTATGATGTTGCTCTGGATTTTCAGCATCTACAGAATCACACATTTTAAATTACCTTAACTTTTGACAGTAGAATATGCCACAGTGTGGGGTGTGGCATGGAATCTGTATTTAAGTTTTGTCGGTTTAATTAAGCTTGTTGACCCTGCTGTGTTGTTACTAAGATCAGAGTTTGATGTGGAATACTTGGGAGAAACTCCATCGTGATGGAGCCACATAAAAACCTGACACTTTCCCCACTTAAATTATGCTAACCTTTCATAATTTATGCTTCATTGAATACTGATGTTGTGATTTGTCATGTAAGCCATAGAACAGTCAGAACACTCCTTTCAGCCCACAATGTTGTGATGAGCAAATTGAATCAGTCATTAAATGGGCAACTGAACTAATCTCTTCTCCCTACAGAGTGTCCATGTTCTTCCATTTTTCTTCACATTAATCTAAACATCCCTTAAAAGTCCCTAATGTATCTGTCTCTACCACCACCCCGGTAGTGCATTCCAGCCTCCCACCTCTCTTTGTGTAAAACAAAAGTTTGCCTCTCACATTCCCTTTGAACTTGCCCTCTCTTACCTTAAATGCAAAATTGGATGAATCTTCCAGATAATTGTATAACAGAATTCTGGGATGGCGCTCATGACGCACTATCATGTTTGCAGCTGGCATCTACTGCAGAGTCTGAATTAAGCAGTGCCCTTTGCAAAAGCAGTCAATTTGCTTTCGGTGATGCTGAGAACCTTGTTGTGCAGCCAGCTTTTCTTGTGTACCAAACGTCTGTGCTGACTAGCATTTCATCTGCATCCACTCATAGTAGTGTGCCAAGCACATATCTGAGTTATTTAAAAGAGCATTGAAATGTCATCAGTGGCGCTAAAGGTGATTTGCAAGTGCGTTACCGAAAATGAGTTTTATTTGATGGGAAGCGTTGAGCAAGCAGAGCCATTTTTTTTCAGCATTCTCTTTTCATCTGAGTGGTTTTATTTAAAGAAGTAGGCAAGGCTAACAACTTATTGCCTATTCTTGCCCTTGAAGATGGTGAAACTTGACCCATTGCTATTCTATAGCTGTGTATTCTCATGGTGGTGTTGGGGGACTGGGAGTCAGGGGTCTGTTGGAGTAGCCTTGGCAAGCAAAAGCAATACATTTTGTTGATGGCACATTGTGCAGCCCTATAGTAGAGGAAACCACCATTTTTTGGTGGGTGACAGTCAAGCAGGTAGCTTTGACCTAAGGGGTGGCTTTGTCCTTGGAACATGGAAGATTGAGGTGAGATTTGACAGAGATGTACAAAATTGAGGGGTATAAAAAGGGTAAATGCAAGCAGGCTTGTTGCACTGAGATTGGGTGGGACTATAAGAGGTCATGGGTTTAAGGGTGAAAGGAGGGAAGTTTAAGGGGCCCATGAGGGGAAAGTCTTCACACAGGGCTGTGAGAGTGTAGAATGAGCTCCCAGCACAAGTGGTACATGCAAGCTCGATTTCAACGTTGAAATGCAGTTTGAGTGGATACATGGATAGTAGTGGTATTGGTGGAATGGTCTTGTTGCAGGTTGATGGGACTAGGCAGTTTAAATGCTTCAGTATGGATCAAAGGGCCTATTTCTGTGCTGTATTTTTCCATGACTGTGGTGTTGAGCTTCCTGAGCATTGGAGCCACACTCATCCAGGCAAGTGGAGTGTATTGCATCACACATCTGACTTGGATTTTGCAGATGGTAATAAGGCTTTGAGATTTCAGAGGGTGTAGCACTTGCTGAGGAACACATGGCTTTAGATATGATATTTAAATACTTGGTCAATGATAAGCCCCAGGATATTGATAAAGGGGGCTCAGTAATCGTAATGCTATCGAGTGTAGGTGGTTAGATTCTTTCATCTCAGCCCTTGTTTAACTGTTGTCCAGAAACTTAAGGGAGTGACTAGGAATGAGGATAGGAGTTCAAATGAATATATGAAACAGAGTGAATAGAATGCGTGGAGGCTTCATCACTCTGCAATTAAAGTTCTATATACTGTTGCCCAGTTTCAGCAGGAAGTGCCAGCCCATTTTTATTGCCAAATGAATGTTTTTACCAAAGCAAATCTCTATCCTAGTTCCAGCAATTTCTCTCCCTTCTCCCCCCCCCCCTGCCCCCACCACCCACCCTTTGGGTTTACTGGAGGGAAGCCTGCAAGAAAAATGTGCATTTACAAGAATTATCGGGATTGCTTGCTTTTCTATCTCATTAACATAGTCTGTTTTGTGTTTGGGCAACCAATCATTCATCTAAAGGAGAGCAAGTGTGTTTGCATCTGTTATGTACTGGAGCTGCTGGGGAGGTCACAGCAGTCCATTTCAAATATATTTTCCTGGAGACTGCCTTGCAGGGAGAATTTCTATTGTCTGTTTAAAGCTCTAGTGTTTAACTATGCTTGTAGGTAGTACTAATCAGTCTAGGTTCCTTGCTCGCCACCTCAAAATAAAACAAAATCTGTTTCCATAATTGGCTCAGCCGTTTAGAACTGAAAGCTTGCTGTATCTTCCTGTCCCTACTCGTGCTATCATTCAATTGTCTTGCCCTTTGCCTGCCCTCTTGGAGAATTTGGCTGTCGGTGTCTTCCTTTCCTTGCTACTTCTGTTTCCCACAATCCTCCACCAAACTGCTTCACTCTGAAGTGATAGTGGGCCAAAGCAGTGTATGGATAAACTTTTGAGTTCAGTGAATGTTGAGCATGTTCATGATTTACTCACTGATGCAGCAGTCAGAAGCGCAGTGTTTTGTGCCCAAATAAGGAGAGGGGTTAAGAGAAGATGTGACCTTCAGGCAGAGCTGGGCTGGCAGCTGTATAAATAATGCTCCCTGATTCTGACCACCACCATACACAAGAATAGATCTCGTGTGAGTTTTGACTGTTATCGCTGATTTGATGACAGTAAAATGGGCATCAAAGCTTTCTCAACCTGTTTTACTGTTACATTTAACTTAGTGGAGAGATAACGATGTATTCCCACAAGACGAGAGATTGAGTGATGACCTCATTGAGGTACTTACTTACTATTAAAAGGATTCAGTGGGCTGAACCGCTCTCCTCTGAAAGAATCTAGAGCAGGGAGCCAAGCCTTGAATTTCCTTGCGAAAGCTGGTTTCAGTTTGAACAGTACAGCTCAGGAACAGGCCATTCAGATTCAGAATCAAGTTTGCTGTGAAACTTTTTTTGCAAGAACAGTATGTTGTAAGACAAAAATTACTGTAAGTCACCAAAAAAAAAAGTGCATAAGAGGAAAAGTAGTGTTCATGGAGCATTCAAAAAACTTTGGCTGGCAGAGGGGAAGAAGCTGCACTTGAAATGTTGGGGTGAGTCTTTCAGACTCCTGTACCTTTTTCCTGATCAGATGTAATGAGAAGAGGGCATGTCCCAGAGGGCTCCTTAATGATTGATGCCACTCCAAACTGGCAGATCGCTGAGTGCCAAGGGTGATTTATGTGCTGATTCGGATCTCTCTCATTTTCTTTTTGCATTGTGACAGAGCAAGCCCTTTGATTCCATTAACACACAAACAGAACGGCTCAGTGCCTCTCTGATTCAAAACCTGGTATGTGATTCTGCTTGGACTTCACACCAGTGTTCTTGATATTTATTGTTTATTCATTCATTTACTTGTTTTGTTTTTTCTTTATTTGCACTATTTGTTGTCTTTTGTACATTGGTTGTCCATCTTTTTTCATGATCGCTGATTTCACTGATTCTGTAGTGCCTTTTTGTATTTGCTGTGGATGCCTGTAAGAAAATGAATATCAGGGTAGTATATGGTGTAATTTAAAATTCAAAGTATGTCTCCAGCCCAGTTTAAATTCTCAGACACATTCAGAGAGCTGATCAAAAATTAACTTCAAGTAATGTCACCTGCATTTTTTCACTTTTGTACAAATCTTTTAAAGATTTAGCTTTATTTGTCACATGTACTTTGAAACTTCAAAACATACAGTGAAATGCATAGTCTTTCACATCACTGACCAACACGGTCCCTGTAAGTGTTACCATGCTTTCATCACCATTGTAACATACCCACAGCCGGCTAACCCCAACCCATGCATCTTTGGAATGTGGGAGGGAACTGGAGCACTCAAAGGAAACCAATGCAGTCAGGGAACAATGTACAAGCTCACTACAGACAGTGGGAATCGAACTCCAATGGTTTGCTGGCAGTGTAAAGCGATTGTGTTAACCACTACACTATGTGTGTTAGGGTTAGCTCTTACCACCATCTGCAATACGATTTCTGCCATCTTCACATCAGTTCTGTTCTTTTCAGTTGTAATCGTGAGAGGTGTGGGATCTAACTAGAGGCCATGGGTTAAAGATCATTAGCTAATGCCAGCCTAGAGGCATTTTTCGTCACCTCACACTGAGCTTTGACTGGGATGATGAAAGCACAGTAACTTGAGAAAGGAAAACCGTAAATATTAAAAGGCCACAAGGAGAGAACAGGGATTGTAAGGGTAAACTCATCTTTCACTGGCCAGCATAGTCAGGATGGGCCGAATGGCTTTGCAAGGATGATTTACAAGGATGTAGCCTGGATTGGGGAGCATGCCTTATAAGAATAGATTGAGTGAACTCGGTCTTTTTTCCTTGGAGCAACGGAGGATGAGAGGGGACCTGATAGAAGTGTACAAGATAATGAGAGGCATTGATGGTGTGGATAGTCAAAGGCCTTTGTCCAGGGCTGAAATGGCTAGCACACGAGGACACAAGTTTTAAGGTGCTTGGAAGTAGGTACATAGGAGATGTCAGGGGTAAGTTTTTTTTACACACAGAGTGGTGTGCGCGTTGAATGGGCTGCTGGCAACAGTGATGGAGGCGGATATGATAGGGTCTTCTGAGAAACTCCTGAACAGGTACATGGAGCTCAGAAAAATAGAGGGCTATGGGTAACCAAGGTAATTTCTAAGGTGAGGACATGTTCGGCACAGCTTTGTGGGCTGAAGGGCCTGTGTTGTGCTGTATGTTTTTTATGTTTCTAAGCGTAGTGTGAAGGGTATTTATTGGTAAACTCAGAAAAGGGAAACCCTGTAAAGCAGCCAGTATGATCAAGGATCCCACCCACCCCAAATATTCTTTCTTCTCCCCACCTCCTTTATACCAGGAGGATAATGCAAAAACCTGAAGTTGTGGACTACCAGTCTCAAAAGTAGCTTCTGTGCCCCTGAACGACTACTGAGCGGTTTCCAAGTCTGTTAAGGTGGATTCACACATCACAGCTCTTGAACTGATTAGGTATCTAACTGCACTGCTCTTCCTCTGTCATTCGAACACCATATTCTGCAATCTATTCCTTTTGTACTACTCTGATGGACTTGTGGAATGATCTGTCTGGATGGCTGCAAAAAAAACCTGTTTGGTGTATCTTGGTACATTTGACAATAATAAAACAATTAACAATCTCCCTCCACCCCCACCCTCCCCTCAACTAGTGGCAGTTCTAAACTCTTTGCCTCCCTTCTTTCCCTTCTTTCAGTCATGCATTTAGTGCACTGCACTCTTCTCTGTAACTAGAACACTATATACTCAGTGCCTACTTTTTTAGGTACGCCTGTACTTAATGTTAGCACTGAGTGTATGTTCAGTCACTTGCATCACATTTCTCTGCCATTTTGATGTTTGGTCTGAACAACAACTGAACCTTTTGACCATGTCTGCATGCTTTTGTGCATCGAGTTGCTGCCACATGACTGTTCAGAGATTTGCACTAACAAACAGGTTTATAGGTCTATCTAGTAAGGTGGCTACAGAATGTGTATTCTGTTATTCTTTTCCTTTGTACTATTTCAATGCAATGATGTGATGAACTGATCCTTATAGATGGTATGCAAAGCAGTTTTTCACTGTGCTTTGCACATGGCTTGAGTCAATTTAGAGCCAAGCCAATTTCAGACTCAATCATTGCTAGGCAGTTTTTTTGTGACGCACATCAACTGGTGTGAGCTTTTAAAAAATGTAGTCCAAAATGATTAATCACAAATAGATAGGCTGCCATCTGGGTTTAAGTTTGGCCCAGAGCTAATGTCTGCTTCAGAGATTTCCTTTAAAGCAAAAAAGAAGCAATCTGCAACAGCCACACACACAAAATGCTGGAGAACTCAGCAGGCCAGGCAGCATCTATGGAAAAATGTAAACAGTCAAGCTGAGACCCTTCATCAGGACTGGAAAGAAAGATACTTTTTGTAACATCTATGATAGTGATCTCATTTGAACAATGCTGTAAGCCTCTGGCTGAAACAATTGCCTTGCAACAAGAGTAGCACTCCACATCAATCCCTTGTGGAATAGATTGGCATGCTCTGAGCAAAACTTTTATCTGCAGCGCTCCGAGGCATCTAGTTGTTTAACTGGCTTTTGACATGAGCAAACTCAGCACATGCTGCTTTTCCAATCTCTGCTGCTTCTAAATCATCCCTGTTTCATAGTAAGTCAAAGTAAATTTATTATCAAAGTACATATATCTCACCATATACGGCCCTGAGATTCATTTTCTTACGCATTTTTACAGGAAAATAAAATTTATGAAAAACTATACATAAAAAATCACAAAGAACCAATGTGCAAAAAGAGGACAGACTGTGTAAATAAGAAAAGTTGATGCTGAGAGCATGAGTTGTAGACTCCTTGAAAGTGATTCAATAGGTTATGGATCAGTTCACAGTTCAACCACTGGAGTGATTGTATAGTCAGAATGAATAACTATACAGTAGCTACACATAAGAAGTGTCAGTTGAGGCTCAGTGGTGGTAACGCTGTGTTTGATATTGAATGTCATGGATTCCTGTCTCAGTCTAGGAACTTGGGCATAATCCAGGCCAAACTCCTGACAGAGTATTGAAAGAATGCACTGTCAGCGATACCGCCTATCATGAGATGACCATAAGACATAGGAGAAGTATTAGGCTATTTGCCTATCAAGTCTGCTCTGCCATTCCATCATGGCTGATTTATTATCCTCTCAAACCCATTCTCCAGCCTTCTCCCCATATCCTTTGACACCCTTACTAATTCAAGAAACTATCAACCTCCGCTTTAGATGTACCAAATGACTTGGGAGTCTATCGCCATCTGTGGCAATGAATTCCACAGTTTGCCAAAAGAGATTCTTTCTCATCTCTGTTCTAAAGGGACATACAGTGGTGCTAGAAAGTTTGTGAACTGTATAGAATTTTCTCTTTCTGCATAAATATGACCTAAAGTATAATCAGATCTTCATGTATGTCCTGAATCGAGATAAAGAGAACCTAACTGAATACAGGTTTCCCCCGCGATTTGAAGGTAGAGCATTCCAATGAAATGGTTTGTAAGCTGGAATGTCGTAAAGGGAAGAAGCAATTACCATTTATTTATATGGGAAAAATTTTTGAGTTCGCAGACCCAAAAAAATAACCTACCAAATCATGCCAAATAACACAGAAAACCTAAAATAACAGTAACATATAGTAAAAGCAGAAATGTTATGATAAATGCACAGCCTATATAAAGTAGAAATACTTTTCTGCAATCATTGCAGTGCAGTACTGTCCACCGTAGTGAAAGTCTCACGCAAGTGCTCTCGGCAGAACACTCAGCGCATGCGCTCTCGGCAGAAACACTCTCCAGTAAACTTTAATCTAGGAAGCTGCCAAATGAAACCAAATAAGAAATCATACTAAATAACACATAAAAATACACAGCCTATATAAAGTAGAAATATGTGGAAATAAGTGTAGTTTCACTTACTGGAATCTGGAAGACAGTGAGCACACTGATGATGGTGTTTGGCTGAGTCGTCGGAGGTTGGGGTGGTGGGAGGTAGAGGAGACTGGGGTGTCATCTCATTATCGTCTGTTTCCATCAGGGCAGGGAGGTCACCTTCTTTGTCTGCCTGCCTCAATGTCAAAGGTCGAGTTTCGGCATCTGCTGTGGCTGATGTTAGAAGGCTTGAAAAACAACAGTATGCTTGACTTCAAAATTAAAGTCATACTTTTCTGCAGTCATTGCAGCGTTGTCAATTGCAGTGAAAATCTCACGCAATTGCTTCACGTTCAGGTCCTGGACAACTTCACTTTTGTGCTGTTCGCTACTGCATTCGGTTTCGATTGTTATCCTTTCCTCTTTATCAGCTCTTCATCTCTCAGTTCTTGGTCAAAACCAAGAACTGCCAAAACTTCTTTAACACCATCTTCGTCAACTTCCACAAACCCAGCCTCCTTAGCCAAACTCACTATTGCCGTATATATTGTTGATGGTTCGAAGCCTTTAAAATCGTTCACTGCTTCGGTACATAGTTTCCTCCAAACGCCATTTCTCATCGAGACTGTTAGCCTATGGAGAGCATCTCCAATGTTGGTGATTGCCAATTTTATATTGTACTCTTTCCCGATCTCTCGCAAAGATACTTCGGCATTGCCCTCTCTGTCAATGGCACTTACAATAAAACGCATCACATTTTGCGTATAGTCAGCCTTGATTGTGGCTATTAGGCCGTGGTCACACGGCTGCAGCAACAATGTCATATTCGGTGGTAAGAACGCAACACGAACGTTACCACCATACTCGGTAATGCCAAGTGGATGAGCAGCACAATTATCGACAATCACAAGATACTTATTATCGAGGTTATTTTCTCTACAGTATTTTTCAACAAAGGGACTAACGTATCCACTCATGTACTCAGAAAAAAGCACTTGGTATTCCAACCACTTGGATGTGAACGGAACACAATGGGAAGTGTTTTCTTATCAAAGCCTTTAAGTGCCCTCGGATTTTCTAAATGATACACTAGCAGAGGCTTAAGGACAGCATCACCAGTGGCGTTAATAATAGGCATTAGGATAAACCTGTCCTTCAATGCCTTGTGTCCCTTAGCCTGCTTTTCTTCTATCGAAATAAATGTCTTGCTCGGCAATTTTTTCCAATAAATTTCAGTTTCGTCACAGTTAAACACTTGCTTATATGAATAAACACCTTCTGTAATTATTTTCTTCAGTTCTGCTGGGAACTTTTCGGCAGCTTCAGTATAGGCCGAAGCACTCTCTCCAGTAAACGTTAAACTATGAAGCTTTCGCCTCAGAATCCGATCAAACCACTCATGACTGCCTTTAAATTCCACTTCCGCAACACTTTCATCACCATCGTCCCGTGCTGTTGTAAGCTTACTAAAGAGACTGACTGATTTCTCCCTTAAGTATAAGATAACAGAACACCATGCTTTGTACACCTATCAATCCACTCAAGCAGTAGACTTTCCATTTTATCCATTATTGGATGACCACTTTGCTACGAAAAGAACCAACAGTAACATCGGCTGCTTTCAAAATTCTTTCTCTCTGCGTATAAATAGTGCGAAGGGTGGACACAGGCAAATTCAACAAGTGGACAATGTCCTTACTTCGTTCACCACGATCGAAACGCTTAATTATGTCTAGTTTTACTTTAAGTGTAACACCCTTATGAGCTCTTCTGGGCTTTTCCAATACAGGTACCTTAGAACTCATCTTGCTAAAGGATGCAAAATAAACCGATATACAGTAAAGCACAGATGTTCACAGGCACATGTTAAGCAATGGTGGCTAAATGCGGTTCTGGGGGAGGAGCTTGGCTGCTTTACTCGCGCACTGCCTTTCTTGGTAACAGTGAAAACACCTTCTGTTAGCAAAAACAAGTAACTAATGTAGGTCTTTCGTAACAGCAAGGTGTTGTAAAGCAAATGTTCAAAAACCGGAGAACACCTGTAACTAACACAAAATATATTACACTTGTTAATTTACTGATTGAGAAAAATGATCCAATATTACATGTTTGTTGGAAAAAGTAATGCCTTCTACAAATGCTATTTGGAGTCTGATGTTCCAATCAATGAGATGAGATTAGAGGTGTGGGTTGCAAAGCTGCCTACCCTATAAAAAGTACATATAAAGTCAAGTTACTGATAAGGCTATCTCCCAGTGGCCACACATTTCAATTCCACATCCCATTCCCATTCTGATATGTTTATCCATGGCCACCTCTACTGTCAAGATGAAGCCAAACTCAGGTTGGAGGAGCAACAACTTGAATACCGTCTGGGTAGCCTCCAACCTGATGGCATGAACAGTGACTTCTCTAACTTCTGTTAATGCCCCTCCTCCCCTTCTTACCCCATCCCTGATTTATTTATTTTCCCCCCTCCCCCTTTCTCTCTCTCTGCCCATCACTCTGCCTGTTCTCCATCTCCCCCTGGTGCTCCCCTCCCCCTTTCTTTCTCCTGAGGCCTCCCATCCCATGATCCTTTCCCTTCTCCAGCTCTGTATCCCTTTTGCCAATCACCTTTCCAGCTCTCAGATTCACCCCACCCTCTCCGGTCTTCTATCATTTTACATTTCCCCCTCCCCCCACTACTTTCAAATCTCTTACTATCTTTTCTTTCAGTTAGTCCTAAGGAAGGGTTTCAGCCTGAAACGTTGACAGTGCTTCTTCCTGTAGATGCTGCCTGGCCTGCTGCATTCCACCGGCATTTTGTGTGTGTTACCTGAGTCATTGTGTGCTGGTGAATGTGGTTGAGGGTGGGTCAAGGAGTGAGGATAAGACAACTCTTCTCAAGAAAAGGCTGCTTATGTGCACATGCCTTGATCAACTTTCAGAGGACCTTGGAAGGATTGTCGAGATGCATCAAGCTAGAAAAGGCTATTCAAGCATTTCTAAAGACCTGAGTGTACAAATGGAAGAAACTCAGTATTGTTGCTACTCTCCCTAGAAGTAGGCATCCTGCAAAAATCACACTAAGAGCACAACATGCAACCATTAAGGAAGTAAAAAAGAATCCAAAGATAACAGCAAAAAACCTGAAGAAATCGCTAGAATTTGCTGAAGTCTCTGTTCATGTGTCCACTATAAGAAAAACACTAAACAAGAATGGTGTTCATGGAAGGACATCACAGAGGAAACCACTGCTCTCTTCAAAAAAAAAGTTGCTGCACATCTGCGCATCTCAAGTTTGCAAAAGGCCACCTGGATGTTCTGTAATGCTGCTGGGACAATGTTCTGTGGACAGATGAGACAAAAGTTGAACTTTTTGGCAGAAATGTACATTGCTGTGTTTGGAGGGAAAAGGGTGCTGCACACTGACACCAAAACCTCATCCCAAATGTGAAACTTGGGAAGAGCATCATGGTTTTGGGCTGCTTTCCTGTCTCAGGGCCTGGACAGTTTGCAATCTTTGAGGGAACCATGAATTCAAAATTATATCAAGACTTTTTACAGGAGAATATCAGGGTAGCAGTTCATCACCTGAAGCTTAATAGAAGTTGGATGATGCAACAAGACAATGATCTGAAAGACAAAAGTAAATCAACAGCAGAATGGTTTAAAAAGAAGAAAATTTGTTTTGGAATGGCTGAGTCAAAGTCTCCTGACCTTAATCCTATAGAAATGTTATGGAAGGACCTGAAGCAAGCAGTTCATGCAAGGATGCCCACCAACATCCCAGAGTTGAGACAGTTTTGTAAGGAAGAATTGACTAAAATTCCTCCAAGCTGATGTGCAGGACTGATTAATGGTTACTGGAAACATTTGGTTGAAGTTTATTGGGGTCACACCAGTTACAGAAAGCAGGGGTTAAAATACTTTTTCCAACAAATACATGTAATATTGGATAATTTTGCTCAACAATTAACTGAACAAGCATAATGTTTTTGTGTTATTTATTTAATTGGGTTCTCTTTATTTAGTTAGCTGGTTTTAGAACTTGTGTGAAGATCTGATCACATTTTAGGTCATACTTATGCAGAAACAGAAATTTCTACAGGGTTCATAAACTTCCTAGCATCACTGCACTTGCATTCTGAGATATAAGATATTATATCTTATCTCTGTAGTGCTCGACTCTTAACTTTATTGCCCAGGAAAGCATAGCATATTTCTCCCAGTGAACCTGCTTGTTTTCATCCCTCAAGCAAGCAAGAAATACATTACCTGTTGTGGGATTTATGACTGAATGTTTCCTTTGCCATGTATCCTGCTTATAAATTTAGTTGAAGTTAAAATAGTCTTTGGTGTAGTGCATCTGAGATTTCTAGTTTGGGAACCTTGATGTTTTGGAGCAAGGATCCTGAGTGGAGGAGTAGAACATTTTGAACTGAATGTTCATCTTATTTTTTGATTATTTAGCAGTGTGGACAAACATTATCATCCTTCAAAGCAGTCATGGTACTTTATACTCATCTGGAGAGCAGACAGGTCATCTGTATAGTGCCTTATTTGAAGGATGTTTCCTCTAGTGTAACTCCATTCATTACTGCAGTACCTATTTTGATTCTCTGCCACAGTGAAATTTAAACCCATACAGTATACTTTTGCCTCAGCTGAGTGAGATGCACATGATGTCACAATGATCAAAATATCTAATTCATATTGAGCACCCCTTCTAATTATCCCCTTGACTTTCTCTGTCTCAGAACAATTCTGACTACTTGCTTCCCCTCCATATAACAGTGGATGTATATCACACTGAACCCATTGCCAGCTGTCAATATAATTCTGTATTTTTTAATGTAAGCACTTGGGCTTGGGTGGTACTTTCAGGTCAAAAACTGAAATTGTTGCTGGTCAATTATGTGCTTGTGCTCAAATATACACAAGCCATGGACCATTTGTTGCTGCATACAAAATTTTACCACATGCAGGCCCAGTTAGAGAACTAGAGGATTGAGCTTCTATGAAGCATCCATCTTTCTCCAGGTAGATCATGCTTCAACGTCTTCAGCAGCCAGCACTGTTACAACTCTGACCAACTTCTTTGTGAGCTCCACCCTGTGCCATTTCTGTTGCACCTTGTATACACCGTGAGCCTTGTGTAGCAGTGTGTTAGACTTTTCTCTCTGCCAAGCCATGATTTGTCACAGACAAATACTTTGGCTACACCTGATCTAATGATTCCAGGACATTGTTACTGTTTTTTTAAGCGTGTCGCACCAGACAGTCAGCCATTCTTGTCTGGCGCATGGTGTTAGGATCGGTCTCCTTTCGGATTAACCGGGTCACGATATGAATGTTTCTGACTTGGCACTTGTATTTTTTATGAGGCCGAGTGGCTAGCTCGACGTTCAACCCAGCATGGATGGAAAGCGTGCTCGGGTGTGGCCAGACTTGGATTTGAACTCCGGAGCCTTCGCTCCGGAGTCCAGCACTGATGCCATTGCGCCACCAGCCAGCATTACTGTATTAATTACTTGGCATTCAAATCTGTCCTCTACTCTAACTTGATTGGTACAAAAAGGGTTTTTTTTGTCCTTGGATAAAACTGGATTCCTGTTGTAGCAAATCTATCAGAGTGGAAGCATAGTAAACAACTTGGTCTGTTCTGTCAAGATGTAGATTTGTATCTGCCTAAACTAATATTTAACAGTAATAACTTTGTGCAGTTCACCAAATAGCTCTGCGATCCATGGTGGATATTGGTAAACAAAACTGTAGTGATCCGTGACAATAAACATTGACTTTTTCATTAAATTAATTACCATCCAGTCTGGTACATTTGCTCCATGGATAGCCTAAGCCATCAGACTAATTTCCAACCATATCCTGAATTCATTGTCCGTTTGGCTTCATCCACATTTTTTCAACTAATTGTCAGTCATTGAGTAAAGGGTTTTCTTTCCTTCCCCACTGCATTCGTTTCAAAATTTATCATTTACTAATTGAGACAAATAACTACTTTTGATATGATACACTTTTCTATGTAGTCCATTAGCTCTGCTCTTTGATACTTTTGGGAGCTTAATAAAGTTTCACCTTTCCCATGACCCTTCCAGTTTGCCATTTTCGGCCCTTCCACAGTAGCCCTTCTGCCTTTGGCCAAGTTGTGCAACTGTGCACAGAAAAAAAAAATATTCAAATTCCATCTCCAAATCTCTCTACCTCCCAACCCCATCCCAACACTTTTTTGAGGCTTTTTAAAAACTTCCAACATCCTTGCCGATCGTTTTGTTATCTCCATATGTGGGTCACTATCAAGTTCACCTTTTGACAGTTTACTACTTTTAAGATGCAAAGGAAAAGTATTGGGTTTTGGCATAAAACGGTGGTATAGTTTTGCAAGAGACATTTATCTGATGTAAAAGAAAAACATCACTATAACCTCTGCATTTGTACTATGGTGTAGCTGTACCCCCTAGTCTCAATTATCTGATTCTGCATTTTATCTTGACCCTGAAAAACTGTTATTCCAGCTTTGGTGTGTGAATTTTGTCTTATTCATCAGCTTTTCCTCATTCTCCCTCTGCCAAAGGGCCAGTCTTGGATCAAGTTCAAGTTTAATTGGTTGTCATTCCACCATATGCATGTATGCAGCTGAATAAAACAGCGTTCCTCCATGGTCAAGTTGCAAAACATGGTATATACGGCACACACAGTACATCAAGTGTCAAAATGATGTTAGCACAAGTCCCTGAATGGCATGGCCTGAACATTGATGGTGCATGGGATGTTGTTCTGGAGCCACATTTCTACAAGAACAAGCACAAGGCAGTTCATCATCTCAGGCTGGGTCAGCCACAGACAAATGTCTTCCTGGGTGAACACTTGGCAAGCTGGTTTGCAGGGGCCAATCCCCAACCCAGCACAGATTTCAGCATGTCTGCTAAGCCTCTGTTCTCCCCCTCACTGCCTCCAGCACTTACTGCCTGGGTTGCTGTGTCTTCCTTAGCTTTAGTTGTCTTTTACCTCCTCTCAATTCTAAAGACAAATCCCAGCCCTAAACTCCAGACTGCCCCCTATTATAGTGTCCTATGTACATTTAGAAAGCCTGAAACTTCCTCATTCTTCTTGTATGTAATCTACTTAGATAAGAGTCCATACAGTGACTGATATGTTAAATAATTTAGTACCTCTTTTGGTCTATTTCGCAGCTGCAGCCTTGGTGCTATTCTGAATGAGTTACGAGTTTTTCCAAATAACCTGTGCAATATTTATACTTTAACGGTCTTTTAACACACTTGCTCATTATCGCACCACTTTTCATGGGATATTGTCTGCAAATTAGTTGCTGCATTTGCTACTCTACAAAACTAAATACATTTGAAGTTAACTACAAACATAAGAGATTCTGCAGATGCTGAGCATGTTACGTTTGAAGTAGTTAATGGACTGGAGCGTCTGGGATGTTCCAGGGTCCCAAAAGACACTCTGGAGATGTATTTGAGTTTTTTTAAAATAGCAGAGATCCAGGATATTATAGAGAGGAGGAGTGATTCCTGGAAATTTGCCATCTTTTATCTGGCTGTTGAGTTATCTTGCTGAAACCATGTGTCTGCTTCTCTGTACTTGCAGCCCTGAATTGTGCAATTGACTTCATTTCCTGATAACAAACTCATTGGTAGGTAATCCATATGCTACTATCAACATGCCAGCTTCAACCAACTTGCTCACTGTGTGTGTGTGCGTGCGCACGCTCGACCCCAACCCAGTTGCAGTGGTAGCTATTGGCGTTGCTGTGGGAGATTTCAAATGGTTGTTGTTCCTTCCCATTACAGATCACCACTTTCATTCATGAATTTGCTCTGTATGGAGCAGCCATCAGCAACAAATGTTGTTACCTCAGAGTTCTGTGCTGGAATTTAAATTTTATTTATTCTGAACTATGTGGTAAACCAATGTCAATGGCATAGTGCAAATTTACTTTTGTGACCCTGTTTAAAGGAAGCTCAAAATTAAAATTAAGCATTTGTTTATAACATTCAAAGTACAATGCTCCCTAATCTGTGTGTGTGACAGTATTCGGTACTTTCTGACTTGACATTTTAATTGCCAGAATCAGGTTTATTATCAGTGACATATGTCATAAAATTTGTTATTTTGTGGCAGCAATACAGTGCAATGCATTAAAAATTAGTGTAAGCCACAATAAATAAATAAGTAGTGCAAGAAGAGTTCCACTAGTGAGGTACTGTTTATGGTCCTTTAAAAAATTTGATGGTGGGGGGGGAGGGGGAAAGAATCTCTTCAAATGTACCTACCTCCTCCTTAATGGTAGTAATGAGAAGGGGAAATGTCTGGGATGGTGAGGGTCTTTAATGATGGATACTGCCTTCTTTAGGCACTGTCTTTTGAAGGTGTCCTCAGTGGTAGGGAGGCTGGTTTCTGTGATGGGGCTGGCTGAGTTTACAACCCTCTGCTGCTTTATCTGATCCTGTGAGTTGGTCACTCCACACCAGACGGTGATGCATCCAGTCAGAATGTTCTCAAGGTACATCTGTAGAAACTTGCCAGAGTCTTGGGTGACATTTTCAAATTCCTAGTGAAATATAGCCACTGGCATGCCTTCTATGCATTTGTATCAATATGTTCAGCCCAGGATAGATCCTTAAAGATGTTAACACTTAGGAATTTGGAACTATTCCGCCCTTGTGAACTGGACTTAAGCTAAATTCAGAAGTCTGTCCCATATAGGTTATTGTGATTTTAGTTACTTAAGGATCCGCTTTTTTCTTTAAAAACCCTGAACTTAAAAAAACTGTTGCAGTTTCTCTAGCCTGCCCACAGTATTCCATTAAAGATACTGGTCCTAAGCTGGAGAGCTGGAAGTGCCTTCAGCGGAAGGAACCCTGACCTGAATGCTGATTAGCTGGTTCCTTGCCATCATTCAACCCATCAAGTTCTGAGGTTGTCAAACAGCACTTAAAAAGTAATAAAAGAACAGTTGTGTAATCTGGATAATGTTTGTGTTTAACTGGTAACATTTGGGTCAGTGCCTGTCTATTGAGGTTAGTTTAGCCAAGTTGTATGGAAATGAGGGATTTGTGTGCTGGATACTTGATTGCTGGTTCCACGTTCTGTCCTTTTGCTGAATTGTTCACACTGAAGTCAACAACAGGGTGCTGACACCTTGAGTCGCTTTGCTATGCTTTCCTTTGGATCTTTTGACTCCATGTTTCAAAATATACTTATAATTATTTATTCTGTACCAAACCTGTTAGTGGTGGTAAATGCACACTTCCCACAGCACAGTCTATTGAGATGTCCTTTCAAGACAGACTAGAAATTTGGGCCTGTATTCCTTAGTGTTGAAGAATGAGGGTGACCATCTTCAAACATGTACAATCTGAGAGGACACAATGCAGATAGAAAAATATGAAACAATCAAAATAAGCTGCTGGAAGAACTCTACAGGTTGGACAGCATTTGTGGAGGCAGAGAAATGGTTGCCCTTCTGGGTTGAAACTGATGCAGGATCATGGCCCAAAGTTATCCCTCTGCCTCCACGGATGCTGGCTGACCCACTGAGTTCCTTTAACAACTTGTTCAAAGATTCTTGTGGTGCTAGCAGCATAGATGTTGAGAAAGTTGCACTCGTGGAAGAGTCACGAGCAACATGCATAGTTAATGTGTAGGGGACACTCATTTACAATTGAGGGGCATAGAAAGTTTTTCTGTCTGAAGGTGGTAAGTCTCCTGAAATTCTTTGCCTCGGAGGGCAATGGAGACCAGATCAATAAAAATCTTTATTTTATTTAGAAGTACAGAGAAGTACAGGCCCTTCTAGTCCTTGGAGCTGTGCTGCTCAACAACCCACTGATTTAACCCCAGCCTAATCACAGGACAATTTACAATGACCAATCAGTGTTCCAACTAGTCTGCAGAAGGAAACCCACATGCACATACGAGGAACATACAAAACTTGCTTACAGGTGATACTGGAATTGAACTCCGATGCACCAAGTTGTAAGATCATCATACTAACGACTGTGTTATCATGGCAGCCAAAGTGTGCATTCAGATAAATATTGAAAGAGCAAAGAATTGACTACAAGGAGAACTGCTAGAGATGAAGAGTTGAGGCTATGGTAAATTGGCCATGATTGTATTGACTGGTGGGACAGGCTGGAGAGGTGAGAGGTCTGCTGACTTGTTCTTGCTGTTCTTTTATTTAATCAGTATCAGTAAAACTCTTATGCATGCCAGGTAAAATGGGTACCAGCAGGAGAAGTGGTGGCCATGCATATTCCCTTCGTCCTGCCATGTGACCATAGTACAGAATCCAACTATTATTGGGCCACAGTTCAGTGAGGGATTCTTTTGCCATAATGCATGCATTAGGAATATGCACAATCAGAAGGTCCGGATGGGAAAGGTAAAAGACACAGGACAACAGGAGGTTATGAAAAAGGGTAGCCATAAGAAATTGTGCAAATATGATCACTGGCCAAAACAGATGTTTATTTCATTGCCTGCTTAATGGAGAGCAGTTGCTGTCGGTGCGTCAAGCAACCCAGACTATTTACAATGACAGTCTGGTTCCAAGATGGGGTTGGTTTCTTTGATCTTGATAGGTTGTCTGTAAAGCTCATAATCCATGCCAACATTTCCAGCACCATACCCAGTGAGTATTCAAGTTCATGTTTATTGTTGTCATGAGCAGGATGACCTGAGCTACCTGAAATATCAAACATACCTTTGCCTTCAAAAATACTGTTGGACCTGCTGAGTTCCTTCACCAGGTTTTCTTCTTTTGCTCCAGTTTGCATCTCTGCAGTCTCCCATTTCACATGGCACTAAGTGGACTGTCTAGCAAGGGTGGGTTCAGTTGATAATAACCCATCCTTAATAGGCATCAGTCCAGATAAAGTACAGAGCTGGCTTTCTAGCCAAGACGCATGATATTGGACAGTGCTATGCTAACAATCCCAAAGTTTATAGTTATTGTTCTGCTAGGAAGAAAAAAAAGATTTTTACATGGGCATTTCCCCACCACTTTCCAAACCCATCCCAATCTGTCTAATCCCATGATGCAGGCATTAACCTAAAGAGAATGGAAAAAAAACTAGTTCCCATTCCATCACCAAGGCAAGTGAGGACTGGAGTACCTGTTATTTCTTTTGCAGGATGGGTACAATCTCCAGTTGCCTCTCTGCTGAAAGACTGACGACATTTAAAAGACTCTTGGACAGATTTATGGATGGCCAAATGTAAGCAAATGGGATTAGCATCTGGATCAGCATGAACAATGTGGGCCAAAGGGACTGTGTTCATGCTGTATGAATCTATGAATCCCTGACAGAGTCAAGTGAAATTTTGATCATGACATCTCTGCAACTGAAATTGGTCTGTGTGCTAAGGTTGGCATATTAATCTCGGTAATAAAGGTCATCTGGTTTGTGTATTAAACTTAAACAGTGGTTGTCATGAAGGGAAAAATCTGAACTTTGAATACTGTGAAAATGAAAGAAGCCAGCTCCCTTTTCTTTTTTTTAATGCAAACCCTACATTCAGAACGAAAACAGGAAATAAAAAAATAATAGACTGAGATTGGGTATGATTAAGATGCCAATTTGGATATAGGGCCGGAGAATGGCTGGCCTCCAAATTGAATTGACTTTTTATTGAGTAAATAGGAGAAACCAATGAATATTTAAAATGATTGGATTGGAAAAGGCCAGAAGGAAGGTGAGAAAGATTGTCTTTACTCAGCAAGAAGAACATGAATGGGATCACATTGCCTGAAAAGGTTGATGGTGGAAACCAATTCAGTTATGACCTTGGGGGAGTTAAATTAATTCTGGCAAAGGAAACATTTCTGTGGAGTAAAAGCATTTTCTGGCATTTAAAGTGCTAACTGAAATGCGAAGCTACTAAGTGACTCTCAGATGGTATTTTAGAAAAAAAATGTGTGACCACTTTTAAAGCCTGTAGTACAGTCAGTGAGTGATGTTAGTTTTTGTAGCATGAGAAATGCTTGCACAATGCTATGACTCGTTACAGCTCTCATTACATACACATGCAGGTCAACTCTTTGATTATGCAGAAAGTTTGGTTAATAACTCATCTCCTACAGGCCACAAACTTATCAATCACCCCTAATGAGTTATTTACTGATGAGCTATTAACTTCAAACTTTCTGCATAATCACTCAGGGTTGACCTGCATGTGCCTGTAACGAGAGCAGTATAACTCATCTCCTTCTACCTTAGGCCACGAGCTTATCAATCACCCCTTGTAGTGTTCTTCTTTCATGGGCTTTTCTCTTAAAATTTTTTATTTGGCTTGGCATTCACAGCTCTACCTTTGATTTGCTTTTCATTTACAGTACTGTGCAAAAGTTTTAAGCACAGATATATATAGCTGGGATGCCTAAGAATTTTGCGCAGTACTGTTGTAATTTTATGTATTGCACTGGCTGCTGCAGCAAAAATCACACTTCATGACACATCTGAATGATCATAAACATGATTCTGATACGGGTCTCTGTTGTGGGCAAGGAGAGGGACGTCATGGTTGGGTAAAGGGGAGGGAGCAGGAAGCACCAGATCAATCACCAGACCAGATCTGTAATGATCAATAAACTAATTGTTTGGAATCAAATAACCCTTCCTGCTGTCTTACTACTGGGTATGTCTGCACCAGCGCGCACCCCCCCCCACCCCCACAAACCTCTGGCACTCCTCTGTCACCTGTCCCACACCCTTCCCGCGATGCTCCACCATCACCATTCCCAATGACCTTTGCTCCTGCCAGATTTACAAACTTGCTCTCCACTCCACATCGATAAATTCAGTACTTGGGCACCATAGCTGAGACTTTTGCACAATACTGTACTTGCAGCACCTCAGGTTAAGGTCTCAGGAGCTGCTCAGTTCATGGAAGCTCTTGTTACCTGAGTCTATGTTCATTGGTATTGAGTGCTAGTCCAAGGGATTTGAGCAAACCTGGCTTATGTCACAGATTGATATCCCACAGCAGAAATGACCAATTCTGATAGAGGCAGAGAAAATGAGTTAGCAGAATTTGTAGAATTCAGCATAGAAATGGCTGAAACATGCTAAAACTTAAACCAACTTGTTTCTCACTGTTTTTCATGTTCCTATAAAGGGTCAATATTGACCTGAAATGATAACTTTGTCTTTCCACAGATGCTGCCTGATCTGCTTATTGTTTGCAGCATTTTCTAATTGAATTCAAGTTTTCAGCAACTGTGCTTTTTTTTACTTGGTTCCCATCTTTCCAGCAAGAGGAGAGAGAGTGGCATTGGAGGCAGTTCAGAGAAGGGGTTGAATTCTGGGCTATAAGGACTGGTTAGTCTTATTCTTCAGGATTTAGGGGAATGTGAGGTGACCTTATTGAAACATTCAAAGTTCAGCATGATCTCTTAACAGATAGAGACTTTTTCGATGCTATACTTCACAAGGGATACCTTCAACTGGGGAATCATTGTTTCAGAGTATTTAAATGAGGCTGAGGAGAAATTTCTTCTGAGTGTTGTGTTATTAATCTTGAGATTCTCTCCCTGAGATTGCAAGATTGAATATATTAGGAACTGGGAGATTTTTTTTTGACAATAAGCAAAGCTAGGAAAGTGAAGTGCAGGTCAAAGACAGATTAGTCATGATGCCAGAACTGGCTTGAAGGGCCAAATGACTTAATTTATCAGAATATTTGAAATTGATCCGCTGCCAAAGTTTGGCCATTGTAGGTTGGAGAGCACAAGAATGGCTTGTTTATTTGTACATGCAAATTCATTCAGCCTGCAAACAATATTTCTACCAGCAGGCCATTTTTCAGAATGGTACTCTGCAATGTGAACTTGTGTTATAGAAAAATGCCACAAAAGGTGGGATATCTCCTCTGAGCACAAGTGGTTTTGCAGCATGTTAATAGTCACTTAAATTTAAAGTGTATTGATCAGGTTGTCATTATGAATCTGTGGTATGTCATATGACATGGGTGATCATGGTCTCATGGCTATGATTATTCTTAGCAAGTATTGTCTGCAAAAGTGGTTTGCCATTGCCTTCTGTACAGTGTCTTTACTAGATGGTTGACCCCAGCTATTATTAATACTCCTCAGAGATTGTCTGCCTAGCATCAATAGTCGCATAACCAGGACCTGATGCGCACTAGCTGCTGATATGACCATCCACCACCTGCTCCCATGGCTTCATGTGATCCTGATCGGGGTGGAAGGTTGGGGGGGGGGGGGGCGCCAAGCAGATGCCACACCTTGCCCACGGGTGACTTTCAAGCTAGCATGGAGGAGCACCGCCGCCACCCTAATGGGTAAATTTGGGAAAGTTATTTTTGTTGACATGTGGATTGATGATTAAAGAACAACCCTTTGAGATAATTGGCAAAAGAACCAGAAATGAGAACAAATGGATTTTCTTTAGCCCAAAAGGCTATGATTTTGAAGGAGCTACCTGAAAGTAAGGTTAAAACAGATCAATATTAACTTCCAGAATGCAATTGATTATATGCTTTGAGTAAAGTAGTCATACAGCTGTGGACTGAGAGAAGGGGAATGATTAAATAGATAACAATTTTGCTGATAGATGAAATGATACTTTTTAAAGTATTTGACTCGATCCTGTGTGTAAGCTGTTTATATTGTACGGTAGCTGTTTTCTGAAAACATAAATAACTCCAGTTCTTCTCTGATTTTGCACATTTTTGGAGAGAGGGTTTTTGTATATTGGCCTTAAGAGATCACAAGATTTATCCCATGAGTTTTGCAAAATAACTTGACCAAAAACTAACCCTGAAGTTCTTTTAGAGTTACTGGCGAAGGTTTCAGTTTGATCAGCTGATTTTCATTGGTCTGGAATGTTTTACTCAGTGCAAACAGTTTTTTTCATCTTTACTCTCATTACTGATCATGCAAGCTGATCAAATGACAAGAAGATTTCAGTTCAGTAAGTAAATGGGATATCAGTAATACTCTTAGATTGACTAACTCTAAAATAATAGCATTGAATGTAATATCAAATAGCACCATTATCTGCAGATGTGATGAGAGTGACTCCCTTTATGCCCAGGTTTGCATTAAATGTTCCATTAATCGGCCACTCAAGTTTTCTACAACACTTGCCTACTGAGGCATTCACGCAGCGTGCTGTGAAATACTTGGTGTTCTTCTCTGTTAAACCTTAAGTCACTGAAAGTTGCCTCCCATCAGCCACTTTCAAATGCAACACTATAAGGTAGACAGAGCTTTTGTGTTGAATTTTGCTGTTAATTCGGCTGCCACTGAGGGAGTTCCATGGATTATCATGTCAACCATCCTGCAATTGGTCCTCCTTTGGTGATTGGCCTACACTGGTCTAATGATGATGTGCCTCAGCATTCAGCTCTAATACGTTATCTTAATATGTTGATATTAATAAAAAGATTGGAAAAGAAAGAAAGCATTCAGCTCTATACCTGGGGTAGACCTAAGACTTTGGTTAAGTTCTCTGGTGCTCACTGCCAAATCATTTGATATTCACTGGGTCAAAATGTCTTTTTTTTTTTTACCCCTACCCCCCATCACCATCAAATCCAGTTCTCTGCAGTTTTTCAGGTGAATCTGCATTCTGACTTTGTTCCTTTCCCAGTCCCAGAACAAATAAACTCAAATCTAGATTGGCTTCTTTTGCTTCTGTTTCCCTCCAAACTGATAGCTCTCATCCCATGTTTCAGGTTCTTCCCTGGCCTTGCCCCTCCTCTTCACTAACTTTGCTGCCTTGCCATTCCAGTGGTTTCTTCCTGTCAGATTCTCCACCCATTTACATGTTGTTCCAAATCCTCAAATGCAAGCAAGATCATCATGGTAGTAGAGCAGTTTACACGTCGCTTTACATGACAGCCATCACCGATTAGGGTTCAATTCTCTGCTGCAACCTGTAGGAGTTTGTACTTTTCCCCCCCATGACCGCTTGCTTTCCCCTGGGTGCTCTGTTTCCTCCCACATTCCAAAGACATATGGGTTACAGTTAATGAGTTGTGGGCATATTATATCAGTGCCGGAGGTGTGGTGACACTTACGGACTACCTAGCATAATCCTCACTGATTTGATGCAAACAATGCATTTCAGTGTTTTGATGTACATGTGAAAATAAAACCTGAACTTATTTCAATTTGGATTCCTTGACAAATTAATTGACATTAATTTTCATATTAATGTGAATTTCTACATGGGTGCTATAAATGAGCAAGTTTTGTTGTAGATTAATTAAGTATTGTAGTTAAGTTTGTATCCTATGGAAAGTTGAAATAGCGTAAGACAGTAAGACATAGCAGAATCAGGCCATTCAGTCCATCAAGTCTGCTCCACCATTCCATCATGGCTGATCCCGAAACCCACTCAATCCCATACACCTGACTTCTTGACATATCCTTTGATGCCCTGACCAATCATGAAACTATCAATTTCTGTCTCGAATATACAGGCAGACTTAGCCTGTGGCAAAGCATTCCAAAGATTCACTGATCTGGCTAAAAACAAATTTCCTCCTTGCCTCTGTTCTAAAAGGTCACCCCTTAATTTAAGCTGTACCCTCTAGTTCTGGATATCCCCACCATAGGAAGCATCCTTTCCACATCCACCCTACTATAGTCCTTTCAACATTCAGTCAATTTCAATGAGATCTCCATGCATTCTTCTAAGTTCCAGTGAGTATAGGCCCAAAGCTGCCAAATGCTTCTTGAATGTTAACCTCTTCATTCCCAGAATCATCCTCATGAACTTCCTCTGGACTCTTTCCAATGACAACACATCCTTTCTGAGATATAGGGCCCAAAACTGTTGACAACACTCCAAGTACGGCCTGACTAGCCTCAGCGTTATCTCCTTGCTTTTATATTCTATTCCTCTTGAAATAAATGCCAACATTGAATTTGCCGCCTTTACAACAGACTCAACCTGTAAATTAACCTTCTGGGTATCGTGCACAGGGACTCCTCTAAGTCCCTCTGCACCTCTGATATTTGAACCTTCTTCCCATTTAGATAACAATCTGAGGTATTGTTCCTTTTACCAAAATGCATTATCATACATTTCCCGACCAGTTGGCACTTTGGCCCGTTCTTCCAATATGTCTAATTCCTGCTACAATTTCACTGCTTGCTCAGCACTGCCTACTCCTCCACCTATCATCGTATCATCCGCAAACTTTGCCACAAAGCCATCAATTCCATTATCCAAACCATTGACAAACAATGTGAAAAGTAGTGGTCCCAATACAGATCCTGAGGAACACCACTAGTCATCGGCAGCCAACCAGAAAAGCTCTTTTTTTATTCCCACTCGCTGACTCCTGCCTGTCAGCCTTTCCTCTATCTATGCCAGTGTCTTTCCTGTAAAATCATGGGATTTTATCTTGTTAAGCAGCTTAGTGTGGCTCCTTATCAAATGCCTTTTAAAAATCTTAAGTAAATGATATCCACTGCCTCTCCTTTCTCCACCCTGTTTATTTCCTCAAGGAGCTCTTTAATAGATTTGTCAGGTAAGATTTCCCTTTACAGAAACCATACTGACTTTGACTTGTTTTATCATCAGTCTCCAAGTACCACGAAACCTCATCCATAATAAGAAACTACAACACTTTATCAACCACTGAGGTTAGGATAACTGGCCTATAATTTCCTTTATTTTGCCTTCTTCCCCTCTAAAAGCATGGGCTGACATTTGCAATCTTCCAGTCCTCCAGGACCATGTCAGAATCGTGATTCTTGAAAGATCATGACCAATGCATCTGTTATCTCTTCAGCAACCTCTCTCAGGACTCAATCTGGTCCAGGTGACTTATCCACTTTTAAGACCTTTGAGTTTGCCTAGCACTTTCTACTTTGTAATAACAATGGCTCTCACTCCTGCTCCCTGACACGCATGGACTTCTGGCATACTGCTAGTGTCTTCCACGGTGAAGACTGTTGCAAAGTGCTATTAAGTTCATCTGCCTTTTCTTTGTCCCCTGTTACTACCTCACCAGCATCATTTTCCAGTGGTCCAATATCAACTCTCATCTTCCTTTTACTCTTTATATAACTGAAAAAACTTTTGGTATCCTGCTTTATAGTATTGGCTAGTTTGCCCTTGTATTTCATCTTTTCTCTAACCAATGGCTTTTTTTAAAGTTGCCTTTTGTTGGATTTTAAAAGCTTCCCAATCATCCAACACCCCATTCACTTTTGCTACCTTTGTTTGGCTTTTCTGCAGTCCTTAACTTGCCTTGTATGCCATGGTTGCCTCACTCTGCCATTTGAGAACAACTTTGTGGGACATATCTATCCTGTGCCTTGTGAACTATTCCCCAAAACTTCAACCATCTCTGCTGTGCCATCATTCCTGCCAGTGTCCTCTTGCAATCCACCTAGGCAAGCTGGCAGTAAATATCCTTTTATTCTTTGCAATAACTTCTGCAAATTTTAGGCCTGCAGACTGCATCAAGTAAGTGAATGTACAACATAGTGTAATGCTCATTAAAAATTCAAGCAGCAAGTTCATCTTGGCTCTCTGAGTTGAGGCAGGGAAGGTGGGAGCAGCAGGGGAGTGAGTGGGGGATTATTAGTGAACTTCCTAGAATAGGGGGTATACTTGTCTGGGTGAGGGCATGTGGTTTTAAATTACATCTTACGCCTTAAACATTAGTAAAAACGAAGCAACATTATCAAATAGGTTTTGAGGTACTGAGATAACAGTAAATAATTCCAGCCACACAGATTTTACAGATCACCTTATTGAAGAAACCAGGAGTCATGTGGAGCTGATGGTGAGAGTCCTAAAGATAAAGTGAAGGAAATCTGTGTCCACTTCAGTTCTGGACCAGATAGGATTTCCATAGGAGTGTGGTGATGGGGGTTGAAACAGGTGAGGACAAACAAGGCCATGGAGGCATTCTAAAATAACGACAAGTTTTAAAGATCAAATCTGCTCGACCAGGAGCATGACGGCATTGGCTGAACTCATTGAGTGAGTTAGGATTTGGTTCACCTTCTGTTTATGGAAGGGTCAAGTTGGGAAACACGTGGGACAGCAATGGGATTGATGAGTCCAGTGATAATGATGAGATAAGACCAGCCTAACAAAGATGCCCACGGTACAGGAGGGAGTGGCTCTAATAGAGAAGTTGTGGTTTTATGAGCTCAACTCAAGGGTTGAATTCAAAGCCAATGTTTGAACAGGGCCTGGTTTGTCATGGGATAGTCTTGGACCAGAGGGGCAGCGTCTGAATACAAGGACATCCCTTTGAACAGAGATGAGGAATATCTCTAGCTAGAGGGTGGTGGTAAATCTGTGGAATCTATTGCCACAGGTGACAATGAAGGCCAAGTCACTGGGTGCATTTAAAGCAGATATTACTAGGTTCTTGATTCAGGACATAAAGGTTTATTGGACAAAGGCAGGAGAAAAGGGTTGAGAAGAAAAATACACAACCACTACATTAGTAGTCCACAATAGACAGTTGTAAGACTGGAAGAAACTGGAGCACCTTGTGGAAACCCACAAGATCATGGAGGGTAATGGGCAAACTCCACACATGGTTCAGAATCAACAAGCCCTTAGAGCTTGCAGCACTCTCTGCAGTCCCACTTTGCAGCCCAGTAGTCTGACACTGATCCTGGGGGTGGAATTGATGCCAAGCTAGGCTTCTGGTCAATTTTAATAATTGCCAGCAAAGTTCCTGGCCAAAACCATGCTTACATTGCTTAAAAGAAAGTAATCTCATGAAACATGCATTACTGCTTCCATCCTGTCCACCTTGGGGATTAAGAACCTTTGGTTATTCAAAATTAATACAGAATATGACTGTTCAGCTACTTACCTGCAGGTAGCATCATCCTCCTGTGGTAATATCAGTCTTTGAATACAGGAAAGTAATTATAATAATATAACAAAAAGCAGAATGGGTTTGAGATTTCAGCCTTCCCCAATAATTGAAATAAAACCACATTTACACTGCTTTACATGTTAATTTTCTTAATCTGAAATAATTAAGCTGTACTTGGAAAAAACAATGATATTCAAAGCAGTCTATATGAAATGAAAACTTGATGATGGTATGTTTTTTGAAAATGTCAATTTCAAGGTTAGGTCAGTTTCCTTTTCAAAAGTAGAAACCTCATGCATGTTGATCATGGACAGTTCTTTCTGACCACTAGGTGTTTTTTTTCCTTCTTTGTAAGCTGAATAACCAAAGTTGTTTAGTCTCATCCAGCTTCAGATCCTTGCCAATGTGATTGATTCTTTGCTGCTCTCTAAATTGGCAGTGCAAACCACAGAGGTGTCTTGCCACCATTTCTGTGACCAAGAACATGCACTGTTCTCATTACTACCGTCAGGAAGGAGGTACTGGAGCCTGAAGGCACACACTGAACAGTTCAGGAACAGCTTCTTCCTCTCTGCCATCCAATTTCTGCATGGACATTGAACCCATGAACATTACCTCACTACTTTTTTTTTGCAGTACTTTATTTAACTAATATTTACAGTAATTCATTTTTTTTCTCATGTGTTGCATTGTACTGCTACTGCAAAGATAACAACATACACCAGTAATATTAAGCTTGTTCCAGTTCTGGGTAAGGGTATTCAGGATGAGCTGAGATTATTAACCTTCTGATAGGGCAGCATCTCAAGAATGAAGCAAAAGCTGCAGTATAGTCATTTCAGTGATGATAGAAAAGGCATACTGTGGGGAAGTGCCCAGTGTCGGTTTAATTTATTATTTTTTCTCTACAAAAAATTCTTCAGGATGCATAGTCCCTGCACCTTTTCCCTTGGTGAACTCTTAACTGTTTTAGCATTATTGGATTTCATGACTCATTGCTGAGCTAGCTGGGTGCCTCCAGTTAATTGGAAGTCTGATTTACAGTAAAGTTTTTTTTATTGCATTAGCTATTTGCAATACTGCTAGAGGATTGGTGCACCACCCTGTTGTAAGACAATTCAGGACTCTCCTCTTCCCACCACAAATGGTTTGCTCTCTTCAATTTATTGCAGTCTGTCTTAACCCTGAAGCCACAAAATTTGGTTCATGTGTAGAGCTACTAGGACTTGATGTTTCAATCCCAATGATGAAGTTGGCACTCTCGATGTTGGCAGTAGGCTTGGAGTGGTGACGAGGAGGATAGTTACGTCATCAGGTGCGCACCCTCCTCCTCTGACGTTTCGTTGATAAGCCCACAATGTCTCCAGAGGGCTCAACGGTGCTACCTGGTGTCCCAGATACACCCCCCTCAGTTCTGTATCCTCCTGTTTTCATCTTGCAGCCCAGTTGTTGTCTTTCCTTTTAATCCAAATACAATTGCGGCTTTCTTCTGCTGCATTTGACAAGGACATGATTGCTTGTTGGAGGGAAACACCCCTCACCCCCACCTTCTTCAATAGCCTGGTCATAGATGTAGCAACCAATCCCCTGCATCCCACTTCTACAGGGAAAATCTTGGTCTTGCAGCCGTCCTGAGCAGCTTCAGTTGCCAGTTCAGAGTACTTGGTCTTTTTCCTCTCATAAGCTTCTTCAACGCCATGTTCCCATGGTACTGTCAATTCCACAACATATGCCAGCCTGGCTGTTGTGGACCACAGGACTAGGTCTGGCTGGAGTGTTGTAGCCGCAATGTCTGGGGGAAACACAAGCTTTTTCTCCAAGTCCATGTCCATTTTCCAATCCTGAGCAACATGCAGAATGCTTATATCCTTTGATGTTACTTGGTGCTCTGGAGGTTGGCCTGCTGGTACAAATCGTGTAATGTGGATATTTCTTGCCAATGTTTGTGAGAGCGTTTACGGTGGTTTGCCTCTGTTCCAAGATTGATGCCAGCTGTCTGAGAACTTGGTTATGCTGCCAAGAATACCATCCCTGGCTGAGGCTGATGGTGCATCCTGTTAAAATGTGCCTTAGTGATCCAGCTGCTTGACAAAGAGAGCAAGCGGGGTCTTCTCCCCACCACTGGCTCAGGTTTTGAGGTGTTGGTAGGAGGTCATAAGTGCCTCAAATTGCAAACATATTCCTGGATGAAAGGAATTGGGATCTGAAGTGAATGAAATGTATAGAAAAGGTCTAGTGGTTTGGACTCATTTGATGCTGATTTAACTAATTTATCTCTCACCTTCAGTTAATGCTGTCTATATGTTGTCCTATTTTATTTCTTGAGCTTGAGTATCAACACACAGTGGCCATTTTGTTAGTTACAGGACTGGAACCCAGTTTGCCTGTGCTGCGGAAGCCAATCCACTTCAAGGTTCGACGTGATATTTACATTCAGAGGTGCTCTATTGCATGCTACTGTTGTAACATGTGGTTATTTGAGTTACTGTTGTCTTCCTGTCAGCTTGACCCAGTATGGCCATTCTCCTCTGATCATTCTCATTAACAAGGTGTTTTCACCCACAGAAGAGTCGCTCACTGTATTTTGTTTTTTGCATCATTCTCTGTAAACATGGAACCGTTGTGCATGAAAATCCCAGGAGATCACTTTCTGAGATACTCAAACCACCCCATCTGGTACCAACAATCTAAATGTTTAAGTCATTTCGATCATATTTCCTTCCGATTCTGGTCTGAACAATTGGGGCCTGATGCTTCGCGAGGGTTCACCTTTTTGACAGATCATGGGCTCACCAGATGTTGCAGGGATTCACACGGGTAGTTTTAATAAAAGGCATTGAGCTCATCTAGGAGTGAAGCATTATAGCTATTCATGATGTTAGGCTTTGCTTTGTATGGTGTAAAGGCCTTCAAACTCTGCCAGAGCTGGCGTGCATCTAATTTTGTCTCCAACTTCAATTGGACTTGTTTATTTTGCCCCTAAAATAACCTTCCATAGGACATAACTGGACTGCTTGTATAGTTCTGGATCACTGGTCTTGATTGCCACAGATCTGGCCCTCAGCTGACTATGAATCTCCTGGTTCATTCAGTTTTTGGTTTGGTCACGTGCAATACGTTCCCAAAGGCACATGCTCATCCGTACAGGTTTTGATGGAAGTCCAGTCCACAGATTCAAAGCAGTCCTGTAAGCGTTCCCCCACCTACTTTAATCGTACATTTGTGGTTGGTCACCATTGGTGCTGCAGTTCTCGGTCTCTGCCTGTACACTGGAAGTAGAAATACGGTCAAGTGATCGGACTTTGCAAAGTGTGGACCTGGGATGGCATGGTTAAGCATTCCTGATGCTGGTATAACAGTGGTCAAGCGTTTTTTTAGAAGAACACCATTTAAAAGCTAAGTGGTCATTTTAAAGGCAATACGAGTGAATCTGCAGATGCAGGAAATAAATAAAAACACAAAATGCTGGCAGAACTCAGCAAGCCAGACAGCATCTATAGGAGGAGGTAGTGACGACGTTTTGGTCAGAAACCCTTCATCAGGAGTGAAGTAACATGGGATGGTCAAGGGGGGATAAGAAGTGGGGGGAGGGATAAAGTAGATTGCTAGGAAGTGATGGGCTGGGGGGGGGGAAGGTGGAGAATTATGGGAAATAAAAGAGAAAGAAAGGTAGGGCTGGGGGGAGATAATAGTGAGGGGGGGGAAAGAGAACCAGACTAAGATAATAGATAGGGATGGGGGTAAGGGGTATCAACGGAGGTCTGTGAGTTGGATGTTCATGCTGGCAGGTTGGAGGCTACCTAGGCGGGAGATAAGGTATTGCTCCATTGACCTGCGTGTGGCCTCATCTTGACGGTAGAGGAGGCCATGGACAGACATGTCGGAGTGGGAGTGGTCTGTGGAATTGAAGTGTGTGGCCACAGGGAGATCCAGCCACTGCTGGAGGACAGAGCGCCGGTGTTCGGCGAAACGGTCTCCCCAATGTATAAATGGCCACATTGGGAGCACCGGATACAGTATATCACCCCAGTTGACTCACAGGTGAAGTGGTGCCTCACCTGAAAGGACTGTCTGGGGCCTAGGATGATGGTGAGGGAAGAAGTGTGGGGGCAGGTGTAGCAATCAAAATTCAAAAATCAAAAATCATCAAAATTTAAAGGCCTGTGATCAGGGGGAAGTATCAGACATCAGGCTTTTCCTTTTGTAACTCGCTAATTTTAATAAAGAACATGGGATGGGGAGAATGTTTCCTCTTAAGCCTTTAGAATCCTGACTTGTTTTTTTCCTGCAATATTATTTAATATTGTGCAGAAGTACTTCTCTTGAGTTGTGATTCTCTAGTTAGGCTGAAAGCTTGCCTTGTGTGCATAAACACCATAGATCTCTGGTCAAAATACCTAATTTTTGTTGATTTCTTTAGATATCAGAATTTCAACAATTTACGGACCACTGTACAATGGTGCAAGAAAGTTTGTGGAGCCTGTAGAATTTTCTCTCTTTCTGCATAATTATGACCTTAAATGTGATCAGATCTAGATAAAGAGAACTCAGTTAAATAACACAAAAAAAAATTATACTTGTAGTATTGGATTCTTTTTCTAAATAAATAAATAAATGAACATATCCTGCCGAAGGGTCTCAGCCTGAAACATTGACTGTACTTTTTTCCATGGATGCTGCCCAGCCTGCTGTGTTCCTACAGCATTTTGTGCGTGATGCCAATATTACATGTATTTGTTGGAAAAAGTATGTGAACTTCTGGGGTAATCCCTTTCTACAAAAGCTATTTGGAGTCGGGTGTTGGAGTGAGATGAGAAAAGGAGATGTGGGTTGTAGAGGTGCCCTGCCCTATAAGTCAGGTTACTGACAGAGCCTGCTCTTCTCCAGAAAGATCTGTTTATTTGCACCATGCCTCAATCAAAACAACTTTCAGAGGACCTTAGAAGAATTGTAGAGATGCATGAAGCTGGAAAAGGCTATAAAAACATTTCTAAAGACCTGGGTAACACGAGTGAATCTGCAGATGCTGGAAATAAATAAAAACACAAAGTGCTGGCGGAACTCAGCAGGCCAGACAGCGAAACCCTTCATCAGGAGGGTTGAGGTTTCGGCCCGAAACGTCGTCACTACCTCCTCCCATAGATGCTGTCTGGCCTGCTGAGTTCTACCAGCATTTTGTGTTTTTATCTAAAGACCTGGGTATTCATCATTCCACAGTAAGAGAAATTGCCTACAAATAGAGAAAATTCAATATGTTGCTACACTCTCTGAGTGGACATCCTGTAAAGTTCACACCAAGAGCACAATGTGCATTACTGAAGGAGGTTAAAAAGTACTCAAGCGTAACAGCAAAATACCTGCAGATATCTCTAGAACTTGCTAAAGTCTCTGGTCATGTGGCCACTATAAGAAGAACGTTGAACAAAAATGGTGTTGCTAGAAGGACACCACAAAGGAAACCAGCTCTCCAAAAAAAGACATTACTGCATGTCTCAAGTTTGTAAAAGACCATCTGGATGTTCCACAACCTGGGATAATGTTCCATGGACAGATGAGACAAAAGTTGAACTTTTGGCAGAAATGCATATTGCCTTGGTGGAAGGAGCATCGTTGTTTCGGGCTGCTTTGCTGCCTCAGGGTCTGGACAGCTGGCAATCGTTGAGGGAACAATTAAATCAAAATTGTATCAAGACATTTTACAGGAGAATGTCAGGGTAGCAGTCCATCACCTGAAGCTTAATGGAAAGTGGATAATCCAACAAGACAAATATCTTAAAAGATGAATAAATCAACAACAGAATGGTTTAAAAAGAAGAAAATGTGTGTTTTGGAATGGCTGAGGCAAAGTCCTGACCGTAATCCTATAGAAATGTTATGGAAGGACCTGAAGCAAGCAGTTCATGCAAGGAAGCCCACCAACATCCCAGAGTTGAGACAGTCTTGTAAGAAGAAATGGCCTAAAATTCCTCAAAGCTGATGTGTAGGACTGATCAACAGTTACCGGAAATGTTTGGTTGAAGTTATTTCTGTACAAGAGGGTCGTACCAGCTACCGAAAACAATGATACATATATTTTTTCCAACAAATACATATAATATTAGATAATTTTTCTCAATAAATAAATGAACAAGTATTTTGTTTTACATTATTTATTTAAAATTGGTTTCTCTTTATCCAGTTTTAGAACATGTGTGAAGATCCGATCACATTTTAGGTCACATTTATGCAGAAATGGAGGAATTCTGCAGGATTTAACCCTCTGTTCTTGTATGTTGAGCTGGCACAGTGGTGCAGCTGGTAGAGCTGCTGCCTCACTTCTCCAGCAACCTGGCCACTAACTGTGTGAAATTTGCGTGTTTGGCCTGTGACCATGCCAGTTTTATCTGGGTGCTCCATATTCCTCCTACGTCCCTCAGGCATGAGGGTTGGGAGGTTAATTGTCCACTGTAGGTTGCCCCTTCTGTGTAGATAAGTAGTAGAAACAGGAGAGTAAGAGGGTATTAATTGGAATGTTGGTAGAATAAAATTAGGATTAGGTTGGGATTGGTGTCAAATCAATCATTGTGCATGGCGGTGGATTGAAAGGTCTTTCTTTACTGTATGACTGTGACTGTTCAGGAATAGCTAGGACAGAAATGGGTACTGCCAGCAAGTGATTGGCTTTCGGATCAATATACTCAATGTTGAGGCTGCAGCCCAGAACTCCTGGGGAGGGAGTGCAGGCAATGCAGGCTAAGCATTTCACCACCAGTCATGAGGCAGTTATACATGCATCTGACAACTCAACCTCCAGGAATATTCATTGCAGATATCTGAGGAAAGCTGGGGGTGGATTCTCTTTGAAGAAGCTTTGTATGTTCAATGAACCTTGAGTATAAAAATGCCTTTTAGATGTGAGCAAGACTTCACAAAAAGAAGTTTGATAATCAGTTAAATGGCACACTGACTTGATCAGCCCTATCAAAGGCTTAAATCTTTCTAAAGTTCCTGCGTTCTAAAATATTTTAAATTCTGTCTTCAAATCTCAACTGTTTTAAATATTTTTTTCATTAAAATTATGAATGTAATTCTCCACATGCCATCAGATTGGAATTCCTGATGTTCTGCTCAATATAATTCTTCAAGCTTGATTATCCTCCATGCTGCATTCCTCCAAGTCCAGAACTTCCTTCCCTTCATGGGTGCAGTGACAGGAATTTACTGGGGCCTGTCCAAAGGTGGGGGGCGTGATTTCCTCCATTTCGTGTATTGCACCCTTTCAGCCAGAGGCCAATGTTCCATTTAGCTTGCTGCAGTTTTGGTCATCTGTAATTTTGTTTGTGGATTATAATGATTGCTTGCCAATAATCCTTCAAAGGGGCTGAGAAATTCTTGTACATTTTATTTTGGGGAATTGAACAAAACGTGTTAAAAGCTAACCAAGGAAGCTGTTGGATGGCTGAGCAATGATTGAAAGCATTCAGGCCGCAGAATGGTGCAGCAAGCAGAGGTGCTGCCCTGCAGGTGCCAGAGACCAGGATACCTCCGAATTTGGGTGGTATTTATAAACTCACAACTCAGATAATCTGAGTGTAGCTATTTAGCCCAATTCAGAAAATGAACAACTTGGCTAGGGGACAGCACAGCTTTCACAAGTGTATCATTTATACAAACTATCAGTCACTGAGAGATTTTATATTCTGTAGCTGCATTTCAGGATTGATTGTCCTACTTGTCTATACTAGTAACACTATTATGCTATGCTGTTGGTGGCAAGACTCTTCCTTTGTTGCCACAAAGTGTGGATACAACATTAATAGTCTCTTAAGAGTTACTTATAGGTTAGAGACAGTTGGGCATTCTAAAGACAAGGTGACACAACCGTGGCTAACAAGGGAAGTGAAAGCCAACATAAAAGCCACAGAGAGGGCATATAATAGAGCAAAAATTAATGGAAAGTATGGGGATTTGGAAGCTTTTAAATACCAACAGGTAACTAAAAAGTAATTAAGAAAGTAAAGATGGAATGCAAAAGTAAGCTAGCCAGTAATATTCAAAGACTGAATTTAATGTCAGAGAAATGTATACAATATACTTTTTCTTCACGAACATCCACAAAAATAGAGAAGTGCTCTGAAAAATGAACGAGTTAAATGTGAGAACCCCAAAGTTCCCCCCCCCCCCAGCTCCCCCCCCCCCGTGCGAAAGCGGCAGCAAGCAACGATCTCCCTCCCCCACCAGCGGAAAAAAAACCCACATCAGTACCATCACTGAGCCCGAGTGTGTGCTAAGCAATAGCAAAGACACAGACCAAATATTAAAGAGGAAACCAGAAGTTTCTTCAGATACATAAAGTGTAAAAGAGGGGTGAGAGTGGATATTGGTTCGCTGGAAAGCGGTGCTGGAGAGACAGTAATGGGGACAATGAAATGCAGACAAACCGGATAAGTATTTAGCATCAGTCCTCACAGTGGAAGACACTTGCTGTATCGTGGAAGTTCTGTGTGTCGGGTCATGAACTGAGAGGTTACCATTACTAGAGCGAGGCTACTTGGAAACTGAAATTTCTGAATGTAGATAAGTCATCCGGACCAGATGGTTCTGAAAGAGGTAGCTGCCAAGATTTTGGAGGCATTAGTAATGATCTTTCAAGAATCAAGTCAACTTTTATTGTCATTTCAACCATAACTGCTGGTACAGTACATAGTAAAAATGAGACAACGTTTTTCAGGACCATGGTTTACATGACACAGTACAAAAAAACTGTAGACTGAACCACGTAATAAAAAAAACAGAGAAAGCTACACTAGACTACAGACTACTCTGGACTGCATAAAGTGCACAAAAAAACAGCACAGGCATTACAATAAATAATAAACAGGACAGTAAGGCAAGGTGTCAGCCCAGGCTTCGGGTATTGAGGAGTCTGATAGCTTGGGGGAAGAAACTGCTACATAGTTTGGTCGTGGGAGCCCGAATGCTTCAGAGCCTTTTCCCAGACAGCAGGAGGGAGAAGAGATTGTATGAGGGGTGCATGGGGTCCTTCCTAATGCTGTTTCCTTTACGGATGCAGCGTGTAGTGTAAACATCCATGATGGCAGGAAGAGAGACCTTGATGATCTTCTCAGCTGACCTCACTATCCGCTGCAGGGTCTTGCAATCCAAGATGGTGCAATTTCCAAATCAGGCAGTGCTGCAGTTACTCAGGACACTCTCAATACAACCCCTGTAGAATGTGATGAGGATTGGGGGGGGGGGGGTGAGAGATGGACTTTCCTCAGTCTTCGCAAAAAGTAGAGACGCTGCTGGGCTTTCTTTGCTATGGAGCTGGTGTTGAGGGACCAGGTGAGATTCTCCGTCAGATGAACACCAAGAAATTTGGTGCTGTTTACGATTTCTACCAAGGAGCCATCAATGTTCAGTGGGGAGTGGTCACTCCGTGCCCTCCTGAAGTCAACAACCATCTCTTTTGTTCACATTAAGAGACAGGTTGTTGGCTCTGCACCAGTCCGTTAGCCGCTGCACCTCCTCTCTGTAAGCTGACTCATCGTTCTTGCTGATGAGGCCCACCACAGTCGTGTCATCAGCGAACTTGATGATATGGTTCGAGCTGTGTGTTGCAGCACAGTCATGGGTCAGCAGAGTGAACGCATCCCTGGGGAGCCCCCGTACTCAGTGTGATGGTATTGGAGATGCTGCTCCCGATCCGGACTGACTGAGGTCTCCCAGTCAGGAAGTCTAGGATCCAGTTGCAGAGGGAGGTGTTCAGGCCCAGTAGGCTCAGCTTTCCAATCAGTTTCTGAGGGATGACTGTGTTGAATGCTGAACTGAAGTCTATGAACAGAATCATTAGATTCTGGAATGGTTCTGGAAGACTGGAAAATTGCAAATCTCACTCTACTCTTCAAGAAGGGAGGGGGCAAGAGAAAGGTAATTATAGGCAAGTTGGTCTGACCTCAGTAGTTGGGAAGATGTTGGATTTGATTATTAAGGATGTGGTTTCGGGGTAGTTGGAGGCATATGAAGAAATAGGCCGTAGTCAGCTTGGTTTCCTCAAGGCAAAATCTTGCCTGACAGATCTGTTGGAATTCTTTGAAGAAATAACAAGCAGGAAAGACAAAGGAGAATTGGGTGATGTTGTGTCCTTGGATTTTCAGAAGTCCTTTGACAAGGTGCCACACATGAGGCTGCTCAACAAGCTACGAGCCCATGGTATTACAGGGAAGATTCTAGCATGGATAAAGCAGTGGCTGATTGGCAGGAGGCAAAGAGTGCAAATAAATGGGGCCTTTTCTGGTTGGCTGCCGGTGACTACTAGTGTTCCACAGGGGTCTGTGTTGGGACCAATTCTAATGTTATATGTCAGTGATTTGGATGATGGAATTGATGGCTTTGTTGCAAAGTTTGCAGATGATACGAAGGTAGGTGAAGATGCAGATAGTTTTGAGGAAATAGATGGGCAACAGAAGGATCTGGATAATTAGGAGAATAGGCAAAGAAGTAGCAGATGGAATACGGTGTCGGGAAGTGTATAGTTATGCAGTTTGGTAGAAACAATGAAAGGGTTAACTACTTTCTAACTGGAGAGAAAATACAAAAAACTGAGACACAAAGGGACTTGGGAGTCCTTCTGCAAAATTTCCTAGAGGTTAATTTGCAGGAAGGCAAATTCGATGTTAGCATTCATTTCAAGGAACTAGAATATAAAATTAAGGATGTAATGTTGACTTTATAAAGCACTGATTGGGCCTCACTTGAATATTGTGAGCAGTTTTGGGCCCCTTATCTTAGAAAGGATGTGCTGTAATTGGAGAAAGTTCAAAGGAGGTTCAGGAAAAAGATTCCAGGATTGAACGGCTTGTCATATGAAGAGTGTTTCTTGGCTCTGGGCCTGTATTCATTGGAAGTTAGAAAACTGAGAGGTGACCTAATTTTGAAAACTATCGTGGTGAAAGGCCTTGATCAAGTAGATGTGGAGAGGATGTTTCCTATGGTGGGAAAGTCTAAAAGCAGAGGACACAGCCTCAGAATAGAGGTGTGTACTTTTAGAATGGAGATGAGGAGGAATTTCTTTAACCAGAGAGTGGTTAATCTTTGGAATTCATTGCCACAGGCAACTGTGGAAGCCAAGTCTTTATGTATGTTTAAGGCAAAGCTTGATAGCTTCCTGTTGGTCAAGACATGAAGGAATGCAGTGGAAAGCAGAAGATTGGGGCTGAGAGGGAAATTGGATCATCCAAGATGAAATGGCAAAGCAGGCTTGATGGGCCAAATGGCCTAATTCTGTTCCTATATCTTATGGTCTCATGGCCTTATAGAAGCTGTCCTTGAGGCAGGTGATAATGTGCTTTTGGCTTTTGTATCTTCTGCCTGATGGGAGAGAGAATGTCCATGGTGAGTGGGGTCTTTGGTTATCTGGTTGCTTTACTGAAGCAGCCAGTAACATAGACAGACTGCATGGGGTTTCTGTGAAGTGCTGAGCTATCTGCATCTCTCCGTGGCTTGTCCTGAGTTATCTTCATTCCAAGGAAAACCAACTCAACCAATCAAGTCTGTTCTCATAGCTGAAACTTCACCCCAGGAAACACCCTGGTGAATCTGCAGTGCTTGCAGATCCACAACTCCTGCTCTTGAATTTTATTCCCTAGCTAACAAAGGCAAGTATCCCATTTATTTCTTTCACTACCCAGTGCTACTGTCTTCAAAGACCCATTGGCACACCGAGGCCCCAATGTTATTCAGTATTTCCTAGAGTCCTTCAATTCACTATGTTTATCCGAGTGCCTTTGTTCAAGATTCAGTCCATCTGCAGTTGCTCTATCGTATTAATTCATCAACATTATTTTGTAGCCTAAAAACTACCTTCCTTGCTATCAACAACAATGATGTTCCATGTCACATGCAGACTTGCTAATCTTATCTCCTATGTCTTAATCCAGTTTATCAATGTATACAACAAATACTCTACTTGGGGGGTCCCAGAGGGTCTCTTTGTAATTTATTTTAATTTCATTTATTTAGAGATAAAGCATGTATCAGGCCTTTCTAGCTCAATGAGCCCAATCACACCCAAGTGACCAATTATCCTACGACAGTGTCTTATGGAGTGTGGGAGGAAACCAGGGAACCCGGAGAAAACCCACACACTCACAGGGGAAAAGGTACAAACTTCTTGCAGACGGTGGCAAGAAATGAACCTGGGTGGCTGGCGCTGCAAAGTATTCTGCTAACCACTGTGCTGCCACGTTAATATTGCTGGTCACAGGCTTCTAAATGCAATAACAACCATTGAAAATCACTCTATTACCAAGGCAATTTCAGATCCAGTTTGTCAGACTACCCTGTCTGCATCACTCTTCAATAATCTCACCTTGCTTTTGACCATTCATCAATGCACAAGAGCAAAGCGAGGATCATTCCTTGAAATTCAACTGCCCTCATCATTGACTGAAATGTTTAACTCCTATTCCCCCTACGCACACTGGGAATTTCCAATATTTCTCTGCATACCTGAAGATGTACAGCTACGCTTATGAAACTCTTCACAAAAAGTATGGTGAAAATCTGAAATTCTTCCTGAAATGTTTATGAATGCCAGAGGTTAATTAAATGTTTAGAAAAATGATGATAGATATCTTGTTGGATAAAAGTTATTAAAAGATACAGTGCTAATTCAGATTGAGGTGCAGTGCAAGCATGTTGTAATTGAATGTGACAAGCTGTCCTACAACCTTTTCAGAAATCTGCTGAACCCTGACATTTAGGAATCTTAGTTCAGCAAGAGTAGTTAAATATTCCAGGGCGGATCAATGCATCTCAGGACCGGGTGATCACTTATTAGTGCTAAGGGTAAAGATTTGTGTGTTTCTGAGTAAAAGCACAAGTCTGGCCAGGTCCTTTTGGTGGCCAGGAGGATGCTTTTTGAGAAGCATTAAGGTAAAATTTACTACTGATCTTTTGCATTAGCTTTCAGGAACCACTAGGAAACTGTTTACGTTGATTCTCTGGGGGTTCTGCTGGAAGAGAGGTTCTGATAGAATAACACTTCACACCAGAGTCAAATCCCAATGCAGTATAAATAGATGCAAGCCCTAGATGGCATAGCAAGCCTCTGCTATAAAACTTTGACTCTCTTGACTTGTTTTCTTTGGCTCTTTGTAGATGAGCACGATGCCAGGACTACCCACTCGCCCTTGTTTCTACGACATTGACCTCAATCCAGATACGGAGCAGGTGCAGGGATTGTTCTGAAGGCAACAGCTCTCTGATTTCAGGTATTAGTATATTGATTCACTCTTCACCCAGTCAATGCAACAAATATTTTCATTCATATGAAAAATATTCATTCTAAGTACCTTTAACAAACTGAATCACTTGAACGTGCCTCCTCTTGAAAGTCAAACTGCAGAAGTTGGAAATTAGGTTCACAGTGACAGAAAAGAGCTTCCTTTAGTGTCTAATACCCTCTGTACTGATGCTCCAAGGAATGAAAAGAATTTGTGTTTTTGTCATGGCTTTAACAAGCTAGAGGCAGGAAGTTAGAAACAAGAAGGGGTCAATAACTCTACTGGGTGTTTTTTTTATAAACCACCCAAAAGTAACAGGGATCTCGAGGAGCAGAAAAGTAGACAGATTCTGAGGCGGTGCAATAATAACGGTTGTCATGTTGGGAGATTTTAATTTCCCCAATATTGATTGGCATCTCCCTGGAGAAGGGGTTTAGATGTGGTGGAGTTTGTTAGGAGTGTTCCAGAAGTTTTTCTGACACAATATGTAGATAAGCCTACACGAGGAGAGGCTGTACTTGATCTGGTGCTGGGAAATGAACCTGGTCAGGTGTCAGGTCTCTCAGTGGTAAACATTTTGGAGATAGTGATCACAATTCTATATCCTTTTGCATAGCCATGGAGAGGAATAGGAGCACACAAGTTAGGAAAATGTTTAATTGGAGTAAGGGGAAATGTGAAGCTATCAGGCAGGAACTTGGAAGTATAAATTGGGAACAGATGTTCTCAGGGAAATTTACGGCGGAAATGTGGCAAATGTGCAGGTGATGCATTTGCATGGGGTTCTGCATAGATGCATTCCAATGAGACGGAAAGGACGGTAGGGTACAGGAACTATGGTGTACAAAGGCTGTTGAAAATCTGGTCGAGAAAAAAAAAGCTTACGTAAGACTCAAAAAACTAGATAATGATAGAGATCTAGAAAATTATAAGGCTAACAGGAAGGAGCTTAAGAATGAAATTAGGAGAGCCAGAAGGGGCCATGAGAAGGCCTTGGCGAGCAGGATTAAGGAAAACCCCAAGGCATTCTACAAGTATGTGCAGAGCAAGAGGATATGATATGAGAAAATAAGACCAATCAAATGTGACAGTGGAAAAGTGTGTATGGAACTGGAAGAGGTCGTGGACATACTTCACTAAGATCTTTTTCCTTAGTGAATACTGAAGTAAAGTATTCATTACATACCTCTGCTATTTCCTCCAGTTCCATACACACTTTCCCACTGTCACACTTGATAGGTCCTATTCTTTCACATCTTATCCACTTGCTCTTCACATACCTGTAGAATGTCTTGGGGTTTTCCTTAATCCTGCCCACCAAGGCCTTCTCCTGGCCCCTTCTGGCTCTCCTAATTTCCTCCTTTAGCTCCTTCCTGTTAGCCTTATAATCTTCTAGATCTCTAACATTACCCAGCTCTCTGAACCTTTTGTAAGCTTTTCTTCTTTCTACATTGATGAGGGTAGAAAGGTAGCAAGGCATTTGATAAGGAACCTCATGCAAGGCTTACTGAGAAAGTAAGGAGGCATGGGATCCAAGGGGGCATTGCTTTGTGGATCCAGAATTGGCTTGCCCATAGAAGGTAAAGTGTGTTTGTAAATGGGTCATATTCTGCATGGAGGTCAGTGACCAGTGGTGTGCCTCGAGGATGTCAGGGCTAAGTTTTTTTTACGCAGAGGGTGGTGAGTACGTGGAATGGGTTGCCGGCGACGGTGGTGGATACAATAGAATCTTTTAAGAGTCTCTTGGATAGGTACATGGAGCTCAGAAAAAGCAAGGGCTATGGGTAACCCTAGTAATTTCTAAGTGGTAAGGACATTTTCAACACAGCATTGTGGGCCAAAGGGCCTGTATTGTGCTGTAGGTTTTCTATTGTTTCTAAACTATGGATGACCTGTAGATACAATTTAATAAATGTTTTGGCAATTACATCTCTACTATCGTATTTGAAATGCGGTAGCCAATTTGTAGATAGCAACCTTTCAGAAGTAGCAGATTGTGTGCTAATGATGTGTTTTAGTAACATAGGCTCAAGTGGCATTTATGGCCAGAGCATCAGGAAACATTTAAAAAAGAACAATTGGATATGTACCTGGATAAACGAGTTTTTAAAGGATATGTTAAACGCAGGCATATGGGACTAGTTAAAATGGTTGGCACGGACCAGTTGTGACAAATGGCTTCTTCTGAGCAGTATGACTGATTTTTAGTGAGGCTTGATTCCATATCCTTCTCACTCTGTATAATCTTGATTGCTGATAAAGCAAAAAGAAATTGGTCAGGAAGTGATTTAGACAACATAATTCTATCCTGTTCTTCCTGTTTGTTTTCAGAAATAGAGCATTCAGAGCTTATTAAATTTTATAAAATTATTGTCACTGGAGAAAATACAATTACATGTTTTTGTGAGTATTTCAACTTTGCAAGAGAAATCAAAGTGGGCCGTGTTATCTTCTGTCAGTAGGTCTGATGGAAATGTACCAGAGTTAGAGAAATCATGTCTGAAAGCTCATATTTGATGCACAGTCCAATTCAAGTAAGGATCAATCTTAGTCAGGAGACAGTGGTTTTAGTTAAATCCAATGTGCTCAACTCAGTTGTGGTATCCAAGTATCTGAGCCTAAGTTGCATGTTGAAGCCTCACTGCAAAGTGTGCAATCGTTTGCAGTCACAGATAAAGCACTGGAGGAACTCGGGGCTTGGCAGCATGTATGGAGGGAAGTAGGTAGTCTATGTTTTGGGTCAAGACCCTTCATCTGAACTGAAAGATGTTGACCTGAAACAATAACTGTCCATTTCCCTCTGTAGATGTTTCTTGACCTACTGAGTTCCTCCCGTGCTTTGGTGCTTTGTGTGCTTCAGATTCCAGGATCTGCAAATCTTATGCTGTTTCAGTTGCAGCCAATTTTGGGGTCAGGGGCTTGGGTGGCTGGTAAAGCAGCAGGAGCTACGACAAGTTCTGAAATGGAAGTGGGCAAAAATTAGATAATGGTTTGTAAGAAGAAAATGGAGTGAAAGGTGGTGTGGCCCCATTGGTGGTACCATCATCCAGATTAAATGAATGTTTGGAGAACGAGGCACCCTGTCAGTAGCAAGAGAACTGACCAACCCTCAATGGAGTGTCTAATGACCCATCTCCAGTGGTGCATGGATTGGCTGCTTCCTTTTTATTCTTAACAATGCTAGACATGTGCTCAGTTACTTCTGTGCTTTGGGACTGAGTTCATTGAAGACATAATTTCTCCAGCTGTATTAATTCTGTAAAATTTTAATAAGCTCTGTAGACACTTTGTCCTAAAGCTGAAACAGTATGCAGAGGATAGAATTACATTGCCAAGTCAGTTCCTCTCTGACATTTTTACTCTAGCCACAGCTTCAAAGTTTGAAGTAAATTTATTATCAAAGTACATATGTCACCATAAACTACCCTGAGAATCATTTTCTTGCAGGAATCACTGTAGAACAAAGAAATGCAATAGTCAATGAAAAACTACATACAAAGACTGACAAACAATGGGTGACAGAAAGGGTGCAGAGGAGATTTACAAGGGTGTTGCCTGGAATGGGGAGCATGCCTTATGAGAATAGGTTGAGTGAACTCGGCATTTTCTCCTTGGAGCGAAGAAGGATGAGAGGTGACCTAATAGAGGTGTATAAGATGAGGAGAGGCATTGATCATGTGGATAGTCAGAGGCTTTTTCCCAGAGCTGAAATGGCTGCCATAAAAGGGCACAGGTTTTAGGTGCTGGGGAGCAGGTACAGAGGAGATGTCAGGGGTAAGTTTTTTTTACTCAGAGTAGTGAGTACGTGGAATGGGCTGCGGGCAACAGTGGTGGAGGCGGATACGATAGGGTCTTTTAAGAGGCATTTAGATAGGTACATGGAGCTTAGTAAATTAGAGGGCCTAGTAACTTCTAAAGTAGGGTCGTGTTCTACAGAAATTTGTGGGCCAAAGGGCCTGTATTGTGCTGTAGGTTTTCTCTGTTTCTAATGATCAATGTACAAAAGACAAATTGTGCAAATAGATATATAATAACTAAATAATGCTGAGAACATAGTTGTAGTTAGTCCATTGGTTGTGTAATCAGTTGAGTGTTGAGGTGAATGAAGCTGTCCATGCAGGCTCAGCAATCTGACGGCTGTCAGGTACCAACTGTTGCTGAACCCTGCTGATGTAGAACCTGAGGCTACAGTACCTCTTGCCCACTGGTGTCAGCAAGAAGAGAGTTTGGCCTGGGTGAGAGGGGTCCCTGATGATGGATGCTGCTTTCTTGTAGCAGCAACCTAGCCCTGGAGTAGGAAGGATGTGGAATCCATCTCCAGTCAATGACTGCAGTTTGAGTATGTATTCCTGCTCTAGTAGTGAAGTGGTACTGCACTGCAAGAGGTGTACAGTGAGGTATGCAAGTAGGACATGTCTTGTTAAACGTAGAACTTGCTAAGATCTGCCATGGAAGAGAAATGGTAAGCATGTACAGCCAGGGCAGAGGTGCGCAGCCTCCAGTGGTGTCTCACAGCAAGCAGTCATAGAGCTGTACAGCATAGCCCCACTGTGTAATGCTTATCTGTATTAATACCACTTGCCTGCACCCATACCATATATATAGATTGGGTGAATGCACACCGTGATTTTCCCCCATGGAAAGAGAATCAAAAACTAGAGGGCAAAGGTTTAAAGTGAGAGGGGAAAGATTTTAATAAGTCCTGAGGCCAGCTTGTTGACACACAAGAGTAGTGGGTATATGGAATGAGCTACCAGAAGAAGTGGTTGAGATATGTAAAATAACACCATTTAAAGACATGGGACAGGTATTTTGGAAAGGGTGAGAGGGATATGGGCTAAGTGCTGGCAGATGGGACCATCTTAGACGGGCATCGTAATTGGCATGGACAAGGTGGGCCAAGAGCCTATATCCTTGTCATATTACACTCTATGACTCCACATGCTTCTTGGCCTTGCTCATTCAATTACCTGTGAAAAAGCCGATTAAACGCTGTTGCTATTTCCACCTCAACCATGCAGTACACATGGAGGCAAAGGGAAGGCCAACAATATCATTCTGACTTTAATTTTTCCAACTTCTGCAACTCAAGAGTATGGGACTGATATTTCCACAGAGGATGCAGAATTACATATTTCTGCAAGGAAGTGTTGAACCGGCACCTTCCGCATTGGTCTGGGAGAAGGATGGTAAAAGCAGCCCATGACATTGCATTTAATAATTTGATTTTCTGTGTGCATTCCAGATTACTCAGAAATGACCTGTCCTCTTTCCTGATGAATAAACACCATCTCCATCTGCCTTTTACTAAAGCTGAGATCACCAAGACCTTCAAGTTTGAGACTTGCAATAGATAGATTTGTAATAGATTAAACCCTAGTGCTGAGTTGTTAGTGTTCTGCGCTGTTGAACCTTATCTAGTTTCTGATATATATTTAACAACTTTGAGTAATTGTGGTTAAATATGATGATGCTGAGTGTCTAATTTAAAATTTTGTATATTTAGTATCTTCGGGTCATTTTATTTTTGGTACTTTATGGAACTGGCATGGAGCCATTGCTCAGTATCCCAGTCATGCCCTCACAGGTGCCACTTTGCTTTGAAGTGCACAAAGTAAGATAACAGGGTTGTTCTTGAGTTAAAGAGCATTGAATCCAAATTTGGCAGTGATTCTTCCTCTTATCTTTAATGCTGCAGTACTTTGGCAAAAACAAACAGGCTAATGATTTGCACCCACTGGACCGAGGTGGGGCTAAAATCAAGTATTGATAATCAATTCTGAGCATTTTGGACTTCTCTAAAACCACTAACTTATTCCTTGAGATAACTTGAAATGCCAAACGGCAATACCTACATTCCCTTGCTGTATACAATGCCAAAATGGTTACTGTTACAAGCCTTGAAATGGTTTTTAAAAGAAGATTGTTGACTTTATCATCTATGCATCTTGAAACTACTGATGATAATAATAATCTGCATTCACTTTAAGATTTTTAGCTCCACTATTTATTGCAGTTTTTTAATAAATACTTTCCAGTTAGGTTGCCATATCTAATGCCTTTTCCTTTAGCAGAACATGCAAGTGTATTTTAAACCTTCCTCAACTGCCTTCTCAAGTAATGACAGATGCTTTCAAGTCTCATGAGCTACCTTGATACTGATAAATGTTACATACATGAGCAAGAATCTGCCTTCACTCACCATTGACTCCTGAAAGGAGGGAAAATGTTGGCTATCAAGTTACATTTGGTGCTGCAGTCTATTAAATGTGACGGAGGGCTCAGTGTAAGTCTGGAGAGGGAGTTCACACATACCTTGGTAACTTTATGCACCTCTTTGAGCTTGGGGTAGCATTGTCTTCGGCGAGGTTGACATGAACCTAACGTTTATATTGCAAATGTTTACTTTTTTTGATTTTCAGTCCTTTTTCCAGTGGTCACTATAACATGTATTTTTTTCTGATGGGGAGTTGGTTACTTTGTACTATGTGCAAACTAACAATAAAATGATACTATTGTTTTCACGTCCCTGTGTACATGTATGTGTGAAAGATCTTGGCTATATACTAGGTTTTAAAAATTTTGAAATAATAAAAGAATCACTCAGCAGATTGAGCAGCCTCTGTGGAAAGAGAAACGGACTTCTCTTTCAGTTCGCAAACTTCTCAGTGACAACTTTCACTTCTTTTGTGTGAAGCACCCTGGTTTCCTTGGCTGCGAATGTCTAGGGAAGACACTGTCAAGTCCTGCCAAACTCGTGAGATTGAGATGGCTCATCCCACCCCAACCCCAGTTTATGTCATTTGCTACCCTGTTACAAATTAGTGCCACAAAATAACAAGACAGTACACTGCTTACAATTAAAGGAATTATACTGTACAGGCAGTCCCCGAGTTACGAACGTCCAACTTAACAGACAACTCGTACTTATGAACCGAGGAAGGAGAATGCTGTCTGCCATTTTAAGTTGTTGAGTGTTCAACTTTGTATTTGGCTTAAATTGTTCTTAGTAAGAGTGACCCTGCCCCTGCCCCACCCCCCCCCCCAATGTTCCGGTCGGCTGGTGGCGCAGTGAGATCAGCAGCAGGCTAGAGAACGGAGGTTTGCGAGTTTGATCCATTCAGACTGCTCCCGTGCTGGGTTGTTGTCAATCCAGTGACTCCCGTACCATCCATGCTGGGTTGATTTCGAGCTCGCAACTCGACTGCTTTAAAAAAAATACAGCCACCTCCAGTTTAAATTCCCAAGTGGAATATTGTGGAGGATCAAATACCCAAACCCAGTACAGCCCCCCACTTGCCCATTTGTCCTGTCTTAGTGCGGTGGTCCTTTGGACCCGGCGGAGCTTGGGACCCGCTGCCCACAGTGTTTCTGTTCCGTTAACGGTGTGTGGTGGTCCTTAAGACCCAGCGGACCTCGGGAGCCAGCGCAGCTCGGGATCCGCCGCCCTCAGTGTTTCTGTTCCATTGACAGGAAGTGATCGCGATTGAAAATAAAGTGGAAATAATAAAGCGTTTGGAAAGAGGTGAAACACCATCGGTCATTGGAAAAGCGTTAGGCTACAGTTGGTCAACAATCGGAACAATTTTAAAGGATAAAGTAAGAATAATGGAGCATTTGTAAGGCCCTGCCCCGATGAAAGCTACAATTATTACTAAGCAAAGCAGTGGTTTAATTATTGGAATACATACGTTTCTTAAGAGTTTTACATGCATAGAAAGGTAAAATATATACTAAGACAAATGTTTGATGCTAAATAATACCGGATGTACTTGTTCCGACGTACGTACAAATCCGACTTAAAGACCGACTCAGGAATGGAACTCGTATGTAACCCAGAGACTGCCTGTATTTATGAATCTTAACTAAAGGCTTAGTAAAGAATAACAAAAAGAAAAGGGCCCATTCTAATTAACAGTCAAATGTGCACTAGTTGGAGCTAATCTTGAACTTCTGTCACTCACGCACTGGGCCCTCAGTCAGCATGAATGCCCACACCACCTTCTGAACATTGCTCGCAATCCATCTCAGGTAAGCGGGTCTCTTACGGGATTGTATGCTATGACCGATTCTCCCCGGTGTCTTCTCTCTCCATCTCCCGACGAAGAAAAGCCCAAGACCAACCTCATTGTCCTTCACCAAGAAAACCACCTGCTAATTGGATGGCTCACATTCCACAACATCTCTTATCATCAACAATAACCCAAACAGGCTGAAAGCAGAACGGACTGCTCTTACAGAGCTGCTAAATGAAATACCTCCAGCGATACAGTAAAGATGTGTACCAGGGCATTACAAGTGTTTCAGGCATTTTTTTGTGTATACATTTTAGGCTTTTAGCATCTGCCATTTGTTTTTAACAAAATTGTAAATTGGGCATAATTGGGCAAAACCCAATAAATCAATGTGCAACCATTCTGAAATCCTGGTCCTTGGCTCACCAGGGTCCATTTGACACATTCCCTATAAATTTAGCTGTGAAATTACGTTGGGATTATGGTCTGGAAAATCTACCATTCTGGCACCAAAGTCCCAAATTTGTAGATTATTGGTGTTTGGTGCACAGAAAGGACAACAGCTTGGTTGCTGTTTTGTTTTAATGTCGGTGGCCACTTTATTAGGTGCCTCCTGTATCTAAAGTGGCCACTGAGTGTATGTTCATGGTCATCTGCTGCTGTAGCCCATCCACTTCAAGATTCGATGTGTTGTGCATTCTGACAGGCACTTCTGCACACCACTGTTATAACCTGTAGTTATTTGAGTTACTGTTGCCTTCCTGTCAGCTTGAACCACTCTGACCTCTCATTAACAAGGTGTTTTCATGCACAGAACTGCTGCTCACTGGATTTTTTTGGGGGGTTTTCTTCGCAACATTCTCTGTAAACTATATAAACTCGTGTACTTGAAAATCCCAGAAGATCAGCAGTTCCTGAGATACCCAAACCCTCCCTGTCTGGTACTGACAATGATTCCACAGTCAAAGTCATTTAGATCACATTTCTTCCCCATTCTGATACTTGGTCTGAACAACAACTGAATTTCTTGAATATGTCTGCATGCTTTTGTGCATTGAGTTGCTACCACTTGAATGGCTGGTTAGATCTTTTGCATTCACGAGGGAGTGCACCTAATGAAGTGGCCAATTCCTTTGTCATAAGTGATCTTAAAAATACATCTTGTGAAGTGTTCAGGTCCCACTGTCTTTTTGAATACAGAGAACAAGTGTACACTGTATTACCTTCTGGCTAAGCTTTATCCCAACTGCACTTAAAATGAGGTACTACTTTCTCCCATAGTTCTACAAAATACACCACCTCATTTTTGCATTTATTGTTATTTATTTGACAAGGAACCTGAAGCCTTATTTTGTGTAGACATTTAGCATCTTTTTTTTTAATTATTCCTTTCAAGAGATACGGGCTTATGTGGCTGAGCCAGCAGTTAATTGCCCATCCCTAGTTGCCCTTGTGAAAGTTGCCTTCCTGAACTATAACACTACTTGAGGTGTGGGTATCCCTACATTGCTGTTAGGAGGAGAGGTCCAGGAACATTGACATTTATCCAATTTAGGATGATGAGTGGCTTTGAAAGCATATTCAGGTGATGGTGGCCCCATTTTCTTGCTGTACTTATAGAGGTTGTGGTGGGAAGGTGCTGTCTGGTGAGTTGTTATACTGCATCCTGTAAGTGGCACAGACAGCTGCATCAGGATGTTTATCAAGTGGGCTGCTATGTTCTGCAGAGTGTTGAGTTTCATAAATATTGTTGAAGCTGCACTGTGAGGTTGTTTAATTTATTTCCTTATTCACCCTGGTCCTTGTGTTAAGCATCCCTTTCTGTTTCATTCAATGGTTCCAAGATCTGTGAACTAGACCAAGAGTTCAAAGTCAAAGTAAAATTTATTATCATGGTACATACATGTCACCATATACAACCCTGAGATTTTTTTTTCTATGGGCATACTTACCAAATCTATAGAACAATAACTATAAACATCACAAACTGTGTAAGTGTTCCCATACCAGGCTATAATGCAGCCAGTCAGCACACTTTCCACCACACCAAGTTTTTGATGACATGCCGAATCTCCACAGGCTCCTGAGGAAGTAGAGGCACTGTTGTGCTTTCTTTGCAATGATATTTATATGATGGGTCCAGAACGGGTCCTCTGAGATAGTAACACCCAGGAATTTAAAGCTACTGATGATTACTGGCCCATGGACCTCTGGATTCCCTCTCCTGAAGTCTACAATCAGTTCCTTGGTCCTATTGACATTGAGAAAGGTGGTTGTTATGACACTACGCAGCCAAGATTTCACTCTGCCTCCTGTATGCTGATTCATCACCTTTGATACAGCCCACAACAGTGGTGGTGTCAGCAAACTTGTATATGGTGTCAGAGCTGTACCTAGTTACACAGTCATAAGTGTAAAGTCAGTAGAGCAGGGGGCTAAGCACACATCCCTGCAGTGCTCCTGTGCTGATGGAGATTGTGGAGGAGATGTTTTTGCCAATCCAGACTGACTGGAGTCTGCCTGTGTGGAAATTCAGGATCCAATTGCACAAGGGGATGTTGAGATCCAGGTCTTGGAATTTGTTAATTAGTTTTAAGGGATGATGGTGTTTAATGCTGAGCTGTAATCGATAAAGAGCATCCTGATGTATGCATCTTTATTGTCCAGATGTTTCATGATTTTATGAAGACCCAACAAGATAGCATCTGTTGCAGACCTGATGCTTCAGTAGGCTTGGAGCTGATCCAAGTTGCCAGTCAGATAGGAGCTGACATCCTTTAACACCAGACTCCTAAAACACTTCTTCACTGTGGATGTAAGGGCTACTGGACGGTAGTCATTTAGACAGGTTATCATACTCTTCTTGTGCACCAGTACAATTGAAGCCTGCTTGAACAAACAGGTGAGCACCACACACTGCCAAGTTGAAGAGATCTGTGAATACACCACCCAGTTGGTCAACACAGGTCTCCAATACTTGGACAGATACTCCACATGGACTGGATGCTTTACTTGGATTCACTCTCCTGAGGGCAGTCCACATGTCATCTTCAGACCAAAGGATTATTGGGAGACATGGGGGTGTGCGATGGTTCCTCCCTATTCTGGTGGTCTAAGTGAGGTTAGAAGGCATTGAGCAGTTCTGGAAGCAAAGCTCAGTTGTCCCCAATGTTGCAAGATTTAAGAAACATTAAATCGTAAACCAACTCCTGTATCATGTTGTATTCACAGATTATCTACTTGTTGGATGTGGGTTAATTTCACTTTGAAATGGTCTGGAGGAGTTACTTTAGCATGTTCTGTTGATCAATTACTTCAAAGGGCAATTCAAACATTAGGATGGAGGAAGTCTTCAATCCATTTCAATTTGTAGGGGTTGGGAGAATCAGCTACTACTGGATTAGATCAATGGGGAGTTTCTCACCTACATTCTGGGAAGCTCCTCAATCCACCTCTCTGGAGAACCACCACACTCCAGGTAGCTACGTTGTAGGATTTCACTGCAAGCAGATGGTTGTTTGCACATTCCCCCTGGGCAGGCGGTGTAAAATTTGGTGCTCCCAATGTGACTCTTCTACATTGGTACATTGGGGGAACACTTTGTCAAGCACCTCCGCCCCATCTACCAAAAACGGAATTTCCAGTGGCCTCACCTCCTCCACCCTACTGACTCAACACAGGAGCTCCTCAGGGCTGGGTACTAAGTCCCCTCCTTTACTCCCTGTATACCCATGACTGCGTCCCACCCACAGCTCTAATCTGCTAACTATATTTGCCAATGACACTACATTGATTGGCCTAATTTCAAACAATAATGAGGTGGCCTACAGGGAAGAAGTCATCTCTCTGACACAATGCTGTCAAGAAAACAACCTCTCCCTCAATGTCGCAAAAACAAAGGAGCTGGTTGTGGATTACAGGAGGAATGGAGACAGGCTGACCCCTATTGACATCAATGGATTTGGGGTTGAGAAAGTGAACAGCTTTAAGTTCCACATCACGAAGGACCTTACCTGGACTGTACACACCAGCTGTGTGGTGGAAAAAGGCGCAACAGCACCTCTTTCACCTCAGACATTTGAAGAAGTTTGGTATGGCTCCCCAGATCTGAAGAACTTTCTACAGGAACACAACTGAGAGCATCCTGACTGGCTGCATCACTGCCTGGTATAGGAACTGTACCACCCTTAATCGCAGGACTCTGCAGAGAGTGGTGCGGACAACCCCGCGCACCTGCAGTTGTGAACTTACCGTGATTCAGGACATTTACAAAGACAGGTGTGAAAAAAGGGCCTAAAGGATCATTGGGGACCTGAGTCACCCCAACCACTGTCTATTCCAGCTGCTACCATTCCAGGAAACGGTACCGCACACAGCATAAAAGCCAGGACTAACAGGTTCCAGAACCTATGATTGCAGATTGCACATTTAGACGGAGACGTAACGTAAAGATTTTTACTCATGTATGTGAAGGATGTAAGAAATAAAGTCAATTCAATTCAGTTCAACCATTTTAATTCCTATGCCCAGTTGCTTTCTGCTGTGTTGGTCCATGTCCTCCTCTTTTGCCATGATGACTCTCAGGTGAAGGAGCAATACGTAATATTTGGTGTAGGTACCCTACAACCTGCTGGCATGAACATCAATTTCTCCTCCCACTTAAAAAATACCCTACTATTTGAAAATTTTCCCCACTAAAAAAAATCTCCTCTATTCCCCACTATGGCGTCTTATCTCTTCTCCTCACCTGCCTATCACCTCCTCCTCCTCTTTCTTCCACGGTCCACTCTCCGCTCCAATCAGATTCCTCCTATTCCAGCCCTTTACCTCTCCTACCCTCCTGGCTTCACCTATTACCTTCTAGCTATCCTGTTTCCCCTCTGAAACGTCAACTGTTTGTTTATTTCCATAACTATTGCCTGACCTGCTGAGTTCCTCCAGCATTTTGTGTGGTCTGCTCTGAATTTCCAACACCTGCAGAATCTCTTGTGACTGTGAAATGGCTGCTCCTTCTAATTTCATTCTCCTCAGCATTCTAGTGCCTATTTCAGTCAAGTGCTCTAACTCCTGTGGAGGAGTGAATCCATCTGTGGTTCTTCCCTTTCCCAAGAACTAATTTTAATTATTCACGCTCCAAGTTGCACAACTTTTACCCAATAATTATCTATCAATCTGTTTTGAAATTTACAATGACCTGCAGCTTTTTGGGAGAAGAGACCTTTCCTCTCTCCACCGGTACTTGTGAAGAGTTGCCTCATGATGCTGTTGCTCACAGGCCTGGTTCTAGTTCCTGAGTATTTTGCTGCCTTCTGGATTCTTACCAAAATAAGGCCACGTACCTTGGAAGTTAGAACAACTAATCTTTCTATCCATTGACAGTGAAACTCCACTCATCTAGCACCCTTTTGAACTGGACCTGTAAGTTTTCCAGACTATTGGATCTTACCTCAGTTGATATGTGTTCATTTCACTTTGTTTTACATGTTACTGTAATGTGAATTTCTGCAGAGAGTTTAAAGGGAGCTGGAGATATTAGTTTATTATTGTCACATGCTGAGATACAGTGAAAAGCTTCTGTTTTACATGGCATGTAAACAGATCATTCCATACCGAAAAACCCTGAAAGACCCCGCTCACTTATTAAAATCTCATGCTAGCTGCCTTCAGAAAAAGCAACTGCTCCTGATGATTGAAACCCACAAATAGAATATTTTATAATTTTGTGAAAATAAGAATTCCATCAATTTATTAATACCTTAATTATCTTTGTTTTCTTTATACAGCATCCAAGTCTATGTAACATCCTCATATTTGACCCTTTTTCCCAAGTATCTTTTCAAACTGTTACCCAGCTTAACGGGACCAAACCATGGGATCTCTTCCTTTCTCCACCTGACTCTGCCCCACCCTCCTCATTTTTCCTGAGGTGTACCCCCCCAGAACTGAATTCAGTGCAGTATGCCAGACAATGTCTAGGACTGGCGAACTAGGATTCCCTGAGGGCAGCACGGTCACGTAGCAGTTCATGAAATGCTTTACAGCCCAGCTCTATGACTGGGGTTCGATTCCTGCCACTGTCTGTAGGAGTTTGTGTATTCTCCCTGTAACCTTGTGGGTTCCCTCCAGGTTCTCCTGGTTTCTCCCACATTCCAACAACGCATGGTTAGGGTTATTGAGTTGTAGGCACGCTATGTGGCTTAGCGCAATCCTCGCTGATTTGGTTGGATGCAAATGATCCCTTTCACTGACTGTTTCAATGTACATGTGACAAATAAAGCTAACTCTCTGGCTAATCTCTGCAATTTCTCAACCACGAGAAACAGCGTCAGCTACGTCCCTGTGGGTAATTATATAGCAGAACATCCTGTCTGAGCTGTGTTTGTCAGCTTTCTAGCCCTTAGTCTCTCGAGAGCTTTGCATCTGAATCCCACTGAACCTTCCAACACCCACTACCCACCACCTTCACACCCCCCCCCAAGAAAATATACTGGATGATTTGCTGTGCAGTCCTGCTCAAGGCCATTATTTTTATCTTTCCATTAAACAGCAATTTATTATCCAGTTTTCAAGTTCCTCCTCGATCCTGAGGGATGTTTTTGTCTTTGCCACAGATGGTTTTCTCTGCATTTTTCATACCGTCATTCCCCAGTACACTGAAAAGCTGAACTCAGTTCATCAATCTCTTGGGTATGATCTGCCTCTCAAAGGTCCTTGCTGACTTAAAACCACTTCCTTTTCTCTCGGTGAACATCCTTGAACTTTTGCTTATAGGGAAATTATTCGGGTGCTTGAGCCCACTTCAGCTGCGGATGTGCTGTGTGGTTCTTGGGAGTCTTGCGGGGTTTTCTTCAGAACGAGAGGGGAGGCGCGTTTTTCCAGGGTGGTCAATGAGCTGGGAAATGTTTCAGCTTCAATTACAAACCCACCTCAGATGTAGTCTTGGATGGTGCCTATGTGGTTCTGTTCCAGAATTAGCAATCAAGTGAATAAACAAACAAAACCATAGTAATGTAAATGTGGGAAAGTATGGTGAAGTTCAGGAAATATTGGGGAAGAGAGAAACAGACTGTTACAACTCTCCAAAGACCTATTAACATCCCCAGTATTCTTCTGCTCTTCTACATAATCAGGGCAATTCTCTGTGGCCGATTAATCTACCAACCCTCCTCTTCGGCACGTGGGAGGAAGCTGGAAAAACCCATGCGGTCACAGCAAGAATGCACAAGCTCCACATCAACAACAGCAGAGTGTGGGATGGAGCTGGGGGGCAGTGGCTCAGCCAGCAGTACTTCTCACCGTGCCACCCAGCCAGATGACATTACAGGACAGGGTCATTTTTTCCACTGCTGTCCGTGAGGAGTTTGTATGCTCCCCCTGGAGCACATGGGTTTCCTCTGACTGCTCCGGTTTCCTTCTACAGTCCAAAGATGAACCGGTTAGCAGGTTAATTAGTCATGTATAATTGGACATTGTGGGCTTGTTGGGTTAGAAGGGCCTATCTCTAAAGTTGTCCCAAAGCAAGGCACACTGAACTGGGAAATTTAACTCACTGATTTCCTGTGTTCCTGGAGACAGCAATGAGGTCCCAGTTCTAATATCCCTCCATTAAGGGAGGGCTGGAAATCCTGTTGAAGCCGAATTCTAGCATGAAACTTGGTTGCATTCAAATCATGTTAGATCCAGTTCAGCTGAATTCATTCTAAGGATGTGGGTGACACTGGCAAGACCAGCATTTATCTGTCCACCCCACCACCAGGACTCCTTGGAGAGGCTGGAGGATCTGCTCAAGTACAAGAGAGATGTGCACTGAAGATGAGAAAGGGCTGTTCTTTTACACAGAGAGTGGCAGGTGCCTGGGACAGGATAGCCAAGAGCAGTGGGGTAAGTTCTGTTTAAGAGGCTTACATACAGATGCAAAAAATAGGGGAATAGGGGGTCATGAGCAGGCAGAAGGAATTGAGTTTAATTTGGCATCATGCTTGGCATATGCATTGTGGGCCAAAGAGGCTGTACCTCTGTATTAGCTGCTGGTATGTGGACAGGAGCTCTCCTTTGTTGCTGTTGGATAGAAAATTCTAGGACTACAACGAGGGACCATGAAGAAGTGGTGTTCTATATTGGTCAGTGCATACCCGATCTGCACTGTCTGCTCACCCTTTTGCGGTGGGGACTGGGGATTTTTGGGACTCAACAAAAGAAGCCATGGTGAGGTGCATTCTGTCAGTGCCGATGGTATATTAACTAAAATGCTCGTACCACGAGAACATGGTAGTCGGAAGGGATAATGGTAACATTTGCTTGGAGGGAGGTTCAGGTCCCCGTGGACAATACCAGAGGCTGGGATGAAGCTGAGGCACTGGAGTTGGAGGTAGATGTAAGAAATATTACCACAGAACAGTAGATCTTTCAGTCCATCAAGCCTGAAACACCATTTGTCTATGGCAAGTCTGATTGTCCAAATTCTGTAACCTGTTCCAGCTTTCTCCCCTCTCCCTTGATCACACTAGTCCAATGAGAAATTTTAACAACTTCCCAAATGCACTAAATAACTTGGTTTCAACTGCTTTCTGTAGTGGACAACTGTACAGATTTACCACTCTCTGCAGGCAGACATCTCTCTTCATCTCAGTCTTAAATGAACCATCCCTAATCCTCAGACTGTGATTGTAACTTCTGGTCTTGGGAAGATCCTTTCTGCATCCAATCTGTCCAGTCCTGTTGGAATTCAGTCAGTTTCTGAGATCCCCTCTCATTCACCTTGACTCCAGTGATCCCACTTTATTCAGTATGTGGCCACAGCGGTTTTCTGCTGCCACAGCCCATTACTTCAAGGTTCAACATGTTGTGCTTTCAAAGATGCTCTTCTGTACATCACTGTTGTAACATATGGTTACTTAAGTCAGCTTGAACCAGTCTGGCCATCCTCCCCTGACCTGGCGCATTAACAAGGCATTTTTGCTCACAGAACTGCTGCTCTGTGATGTTTTTGTTTTGTTATTTGCACAATCTTCTGCAAGCGCTAGAAACTGTTGTGCTTGAAAATCCCAGCAGATCAGCGGTTTCTCAGATACTCGTCTGGCACCAACAATCGTTCTACGGCCAAAATCTCTTGGATCACATTTCTTCCCCATTCCGATGTTTGCTCTGAGCAACAACCGAACCTCATGACCACGTCCACGTGCTTTTATGCACTGAGTTTCTGCCACAGGACTGGCTGGTTAGACGTTTGCAGTCATAAGCGGGTGTACAGGCCACTGAGTTGTGAGCCTAAATAATGCAATCTCCCCTCACCACTCCCTGGGAACAGTCTGGTCAGTACCACAAAGTAAGAATATCCTTCCTTGGCTAAGGAGAGCAAAACCACACACAATACTGAACGTGAAGCCACACTTTGATGCTGCACTGAGGCAGTAAGACATCCCTGCTCCTGGACTCAATTGTTTCACTGAGAAGGCAGGCTTAACCACTCACTGCAGCTGCATGCTTACTTTCAGTAGCTGACACACCATAGGTCTTGTTACACCTCCACCTTTTCCAATCTTTCACTGTTCGGATAATAAGTAGCCTTTGCTGAGCATGTTCCCACTATGGACACCCTCCCATTTATCCACTCTGTGCTGCATGTGCCCACTCCCTTAACCCGTCCCAGTCACACTGCAGCCTCTCTGCTTTCCCCTCACAGATCACACTCCTACCCAGCTTTGTGTCATCTGAAAACTTGTCCACATTACATTTAATTCCAACCTCCCCCATCTAAATAAATTATACATGCTGTGAAAAACTGCTGTCCCATCATTGATTCCTGTACCACCAACAATTTGCTGCCTGCCCGTGCGAAAAAGACCAGTCTACACTGATATTCCTGAGAAACATTCTGCAGATGCTGGAAACCTTGAACAACAACAACACCAACACCAACACCAACACACACACACACACACACACACACACACACACACACACACACACACACACACTCACACACTCACACACTCACACACTCACACACTCACACACTCTCACACACACACACACACACACACACACACACACACACACACACACACACACACTCACTCACTGTAGGAACTCAGCAAGTCAGTCGTCATCTATGGAGAGAAATGAACAGTTGACGTTTCAGGCCGAGACCCTTCATCAGGGTTTACTCTATATTTTGTTTCCCGTTGTCCAACCAGTACACACCTTGTATCAACCCCTTACCCACATCCCCTGGAGGCCATTGAGCCCCTTGTGTTTGGTCTGCCATTCACCTTTTATCTCAATGCCATTTGCTGCACTAAATTCAAGTTCTAGTTTATCGTCATTCAACCATACACGTGTGTAGAGTTAAACGAAACATTGTTCTCCTGTGGCCAAGGCACACAACACAGCACATACAGTTACACACAGCACACGCAGTCACGCATGGCACACATCATCATGATCCAGCACATATAGCGTGTCACTTTACTGCGCCAGTGATCTGACTTCAAATCCCACCGCTCTCTGTAACAGGTTTGTACATTCTCCCGTGTCTGTGTGGGTTTCCTCCGGGCTGCCCCCAGGACATCTTTGGACTGTAATCATTGTTGCAAATGACACATTTTCCTGTATGTTTCAATATACTGTACATGTGACAAATCTTTAATCCCTAACACAGACTACATTTGTGCATCCTTGTACTTGGACCTGAGTCACATTCACTGGCTAAAGCAGATTATACCCTGTGCCCCAGCAACAGCCCGGGTCAGCACACAATTTTCCCAACTCTGTAATTTCCCCTTTCTTAGAAGAAAACACATTTCAAGTCCTCAGTACAGACCAGGCACAAAGTCACAATGAATCATAAACAGACCTCAGATTCACATTTCTAATTGGGTCTACAGTGGGCTTCACATGACGTGCCCTGTTGATCACAGCTTCTAATGAAATAATGATATTTTGCAGCCATACTATTTGTTTGTCACAAGTTGCTTTCCATGTGACTGTTGCTTCTCAAGACAAATTGGATCCTTGAATCCTTCCCTCTGTCTGCTTGGAATCTGTCCCTTGGCAGACCCCGGAACAGAGTGCCTGTGTCAGGAGTCTGACTGTATGCAACATCTTCCCTAATGTAGCTGGTTGGGGCCTCAGTGCTGGGGGTGTTGTCCTGGGCAAGGACGATGACGTTGGTTCCCTTAGCCCTCCAGTGGGTCTGGACAAGTGTTGATAGCATCTGTCCAGTGTGTTGAGATACCTGCTGTAAGGAGACCAGGCCTCAGAGATCAGCAGGGAATCAGTGCTGCCATGAACTTTGTGCCAAGTCTGAGATCATGATGACTGCCTCAGACAGCTTAAGGACTTGCTGGTGTGTTGAAAGTGGTGGTGGATTTTATCATCGATATCGATTTTTTACTGAGCAGTGGCTCTTGTGAAGTGAGGCGTTGTTTGCATTTTCCAGGCACTTTCTGTGAACGTTTATTGTTGGAGAGCAACTGTGTACAGTGGGGACTGGTGGACAAAGGGTATTTGTCTTGCAGGCAATGAATGTTTGGCCATGCAGCAAATGAGTTGACAGTGATTTCTGCATCTTTTCAATACTGCACCCCTCCAGAGCTACCCAGTCAGGCCCTCCTGTTTCAGTCAAAGCCCCTCTCATGCTCCTACACCCCAACGGGTACAAGCCTGGCCTGTCCAAACTTTCTTCATTCCGGCTGCTGGTCTCAGCAGTGTTGTCACTCGGTGCGGAAAGTCTCTGGCTTCCTGTCTCCGTGGGTGGCCAGGGCACTCTGAATGTTTAGGTTGCTGCTTCAGTGAGACATACAGGCTGTAAAGTTCATTGGTTTAAGTCGACCAGTGACGACTTGCAGCTGGTCTTCAGCTCCTGGCTGACTTCCTTTGCATGAGATTTCCTCTGATCAATAATTCCGATGATGCAGTGCTAAGTGTCTGCCACTGGCCAAGTCCTAACTATCTTTCCCTGCATTCGACAACACACACTACCGCACCACACCAAGGCACCTCTCCTATAGCTTCTGTCGATGCTCAGGATAATCATGAGAATACAGATCAGAGAGCAATACTTTCCACAGACTGTGCTACTAACATCACAGGCATAAATTTAACCCAATAATCTGCTGGAGGAATTCAGGGGGTCAATCAGTATCTGTGGCAGGGCAGTAACTATTAATGTTTCCTTGGTTCCATACCACCTGGTTCAGGAACAGTTATTAACCTACAACCTTCAGGCTCCTGAACCAGTATAGATAACTTCACTCACAAAACTGATGCAGTAACTCACAGGCTCACTTTCAAAGACTCTTTACAACTTATGTTCTTAGTATTATTTTTATCTGCACAGTGGTTGTCAATCCTTGTCTGTTTATGTGTAGTTTTTTTGTAACATTCTGTTTTATTTCTTTTTCCCTGTAAATGCCTGCAAGGGAATCAATCTCAAGGTAGTATATGGTAATATAAACCTACTTTGATTATAAATTTACTTTGAGATTTGAACTTTGATGCAAGGATTTTCTTGACCTGAAATGTTAAGTTATTCCACCAGTTTGCTTATTGTTCAACATTCCAGAATCTGTGGTCTCTTGTGTCAGCATAGATTTAAGGTCTGGAGAAAGGTCCAGGGAAAGATGAGAGGAAGTATTATTACTGATTTATTATGTGATTCAGACTGTTGCCAGACAAGGTGGTGGAGAGTACAACAAGAAACAGAGGCAGAGAGCGCCCTCCATTCTGAAGTTTTTGGACTGGACTAACAGAGGCAGAGAGAGCCCTCCACACTGAAGTTTTTGGACTGGACTAACAGAGGCAGAGAGAGCCCTCCACACTGAAGTTTTTGGACTGGATGAAGCCTATAGGTGGAATTTATTTATCACCTCCCAGCTTCCCACTTTCATTGCCCCACTCCCACCCACCTACCTTCCCCTTCCTACCTGGACTCACCTATTTCCTGCCAGCTTATGCTTCTCCCCCTCCAATGTTACTCTACCTCCTCTCCCCTTCCTTTCTCAGTTCTGATAAAGGGTCTCTGCCTGAAACATCAACCGTTCATTTCCCTGCATAGATGCTGCTTGACCTGCTGACTCCCTTCAGTATTTTGTGTGTGCTGAGGTGGAATAGGCCATTGTCTTATGAGAAAAGGTCAGGCATGGCAGGCTGGTACCCACTAATGTTCTAAAGAAGGAGAGAGGACTTGCCTGAGTCATTAGAGCCTGGCAGGGTTTGGCAGGGTAGTTGTGGAGAAGATGTTGCTCTTGTGTGAAACTCTGGAACTACAGGCTACTATTTAATAAAAAGTAGTCTTTAGTAAAATGCTGCCTGACCTGCTAAGTTCTTCCAGCATTTTGCTTGGGTTTTTTAAAAAAAAAAGTAGCCACCAATTTGTAGCAGGAAAAAGTTTTTAAAAATCAGTACTAATTTTCAGAAAGAGGTTGGATGTGAAATTTAGGTTTCCTGAGCCCTGGGGGAAAGTGGAAATAACTGGATAACTCTTGCAAAGAGCTAACATGCACATGGTGGTCAAAATGGCCTCCCTCGGTGCCTTGTGGCCCAAATACATCATGACCACTTCCGATCTGAGCTGGAAAGGAACAGGTGCCGTTTCTTTGCTGGTGGATCAGAATCCTGCTGCACAGTGACATGGGAGCATCGTCACAACGTGGTCCAATGATGTTCATGGAGATGGATCATGGACAACCTCCTGAGACCAGCCTGAGATGCAAGACACATACACAGAATAAAATCAGCCTGCTTTCACCTTCCCTCCTTCCCAAAGTTCTGGAGATCTAACACTCAATGTTCTGGTTGCCACCATTCCCTCTCAAGTTTGCTAACTCTCATCACATCTTCGGGGAGCCTGGGCTACAGGTACATGTCCTTTGATTCATCACTGATTTAGTATCCTGGATTGCCCTCAATAAAACCCACTATCCAGGCCATGCTCTCTATCACTGCTGCCATCAGGAAGGAGGTACAGGAACATTAAGTCTCACACCACCAGCTCAGGAACAGTTATTACTTTTAACCCTCAAGCTCCTGAACTAGTCTGGATAACTTCACTTACCTCAACTCAGAACTGATTCCATAACCTATGTACTCACTTTCAAGGACACTACAACTCATGCTCTCAGTTTTCTTTTTCCCCCTTTTATTTATTCATTCATCTGTCTATCTATTTATGTATGTATGTATTTATTTATTGTTGTTGTATTTTTTACTCTGCTTAAGCTGGTAGAACCTAAGGTACGGGCATAGCCAAGCGCACTCATTTCTCAGGTACTGAGAACTTTCAGACTATTCAAGTGGTGTTTAGTATTGAGGCTTTCTGGAGATTTACATAAATATTACTGTGTTGGTCTAGTGGTAAATACTATTCTGTAGTGACATTGGGATGATACCAGTTGTAGATAGTACTATTGGGGCAATGTATAATATATCTTTCAATTTCCTCTTTAAATTCAGCGTATTACTGGTGTTTTTCCCTTATTGATTTCTGTATGTTATGTGTGTTTGGAATGGCTATATCTATTAAATAAGCTGTTCTTGCTTGTTTATCTTGTAATATTATATCCGGATAGTTATTCTGGATTGCCCAATCTGTAATAATGAAACAGTTGTAATATAATTTGTAGGATTCTGACTCTAAAATTGGATCAGGCTTGTAAATACAGTAAGGTATGGTGTCTTTTATGGTTTGTGTTTCATAACAAGATTTTGGTGAATTACGTTTTCCACTTGTCTGTGCCTGTGTAAGTAATCAGATTGAGTTAAACTGCTGCAGGATCCTATAATGTGCTTCTGGTTTCTCTTAGTATTTTCTGCATTTATCGACTTGAATTTTTGCTCTTTTATAATGTATTTTGATCATTTTTGTGCCAACCACCTGGTGCTGTATTGCCATAGGAGCCCCTCTCTTTCTGGGAAGAGGTCTCCAACTCTGAGCCAGTTGTTCAGTGCTTCCGTGTCGACATCTAGTCTACTCAGATCATGGGGATGTCTTCCATGGGGGGTCTTGTTCTTCCATTGGTTAATTTTTTCTTCTGAATGTGATAATTTCTTCATTTTTCTAGGTTATGCTTTAATTTAAGTTTAGCGGTATATACTTCTTGTCAGAATTACACATGCTCATATGAAGTGCTAAATTCTACTTTTGTTGACGATTGGCAAAAACATCTCCTCCACATCCACAATCTCCATCAGCACAGGAGCACTGCAGGGTTGTGTACTTATCCCCCTGCTCTGCTCACTTTACACCTATGACTGTGTGGCTAAGTACAACTCCAACACTATATTCAAGTTTGCTGATGACACTACTGTTGTGGGCTGTATCAAAGTTGATGATGAATCAGCATACAGGAGGGAGATTGAAAATTTTGCTGTGCGGTGTAATTTCAAAAGCATCTCACGCAGAATTTGTACATCTTACTCAGTAAGATCAAGGAACTGATTGTAGACTTCAGGAGAGGGAAACCAAATCTTTGGCGGATTAGAGGTGGAGAGGGACAGTAACTTTAAATTCCTGGCTGTCACAATCTCAGAGAACCTGTCCTGGACCCATCAAATAAATATTATTGTGAAGAAAGCATGGCTGTACCACTCTTCCTCAGGAGTCTGTTGAGATTTGGCAACTCTGGCAGGAACTGCAAAACATTACTTCCTACAAAGCGAAACCCAATGGTATGAATGGCAGTGAAGCTTCACTACCAGATGAACTCAACGCCTTCTATGCCCACTTTGAAAGGGAGAACACAACTACAGCTGTGAAGATCCCTGCTGCAGCTGATGACCCCGTGATTCTGTCTCAGAGGCTGACGTTGGACTGTCTTTAAAGAGAGTGAACCCTTGCAGGGCAGAAGATTCCAATGGAGTACCTGGTAAGGCTCTGAAAACCTATGCCAACCAACCAGCGGGAGTATTCAAGGACATTTTCAACCTCTCACTGCTATGGGCAGAAGTTCCCACTTTTTTCAAAAAGGCAAAGAAGAATAATGTGGGCTGCCTTAACAACTATTGTCCAGTAGCACTCACATCAACAGTGATGAAATGCTTTGAGAGGTTGGTCATGACTAGACTGAACTCCGGTCTTAACAAGGACCTGGACCCACTGCAGTTTGCCTATCGCCACAATAGGTTAATGGCAAACGCAATTTCCATGGCTCTTCACACGGCTTCAGACCACCTGGACAACACAAACATCTACGTCAGGATGCTGTTCATCAACTAGAGCTCAGCATTTAATACCATCATTCCCACAGTCCTGATTGAGAAGTTGCAGAACCTGGGCCTCTGTACCTCCGTCTGTAACTGGATCCTCAACTTCCTAACCGGAAGACGACAGTCTGTGCAGATTGGTGATAACATATCCTCCTTGCTGATGATCAACACTGGTGCACCTCAGGGGTGTGTGCTTAGCCCACTGCTCTACTCTCTATATACACACGACTGTGTGGCTAGTCATAGCTCAAATACCATCTAAAAATTTGCAGGCAATACAACCATTGTTGGTAGAATCTCAGGTGGTGACGAGAGGGCGTACAGGAGTGAGATATGCCAACTAGTGGAATGGTGCCGCAGCAACAACCTGGCACTCAATGTCAATAAGACAAAAGAGCTCATTGTAGACTTCAGGAAGGGTAAAACGAAGGAACACACACCAATCCTTATAGAGGGATCAGAAGTGGAGAGAGTGAGCAGCTTGAAGTTCCTCAGTGTCAAGATCTCTGAGGATCTAACCTGGTCCCAACACATCGATGTAGTCATAAAGAAGGCAACACAATGGTTATACTTTATTAAGAGTTTGAAGTGATTTGGCATGTCAACAAATACACTCAAAAACTTCTATAGATGTACTGTGGAGAGCATTCTGACAGGTTGCATCAGTGCCTGGCATGGAGGGGCTACTGCACAGGACTGAAAGATGCTGCAGAAGGTTGTAAATTTAGTCAGCTCCATCTTGGGCACTAGCTTACAAAGTACCCAGGATATCTTTAGGGAGCAGGTGTCTCAGAAAGGCAGTGTCCATTATTAAGGACCTCCAGCACCCAGGGCATGCCCTTTTCTCACCGTTACCATCAGATAGGAGATACAGAAGCCTGAAGGCACACACTCAGCAATTCAGGAACAGCTTCTTCCCCTCTGCCATCCAATCCTGAATGGACTTTGAAGCTTTGGACACTACCTCACTTTTTTAATGTACAGTATTTCTGTTTTTGCACATTTTTAAATAATCTATTCAATATATGTAATTGATTTACTTGTTTATTTATTATTTTCTCTCTCTCTCTCTCTCTCTCTTTGCTAGATTATATATTGCATCGAACTGCTGCTAAGTTAACAAATTTCACGTCACATGCCGGTGATAATAAACCTGATTCTGATTCTGAAAGCCTTGGCGAACTTCAGTAGATGTGTGGTGGGAAGTGTGTTGACTGGCTGCATTACGGCCTAGTATTGGAACACCAACGCCTTTGAGTGGAAAATTCTACAATAGGCAGTGGATTTGGCCCAGTACATCATGAGTAAAATCCTCCCAACCATTGAGCATATCAACATGAAATGTTGCTGTAAAAAAGAAGTATCAATCGTCAGAGATCCCCATCACCAAGGCCATGTTCTTTTCTTGCTGCCGTACTGCCATCACACAGAACGTACAGGTGCCTCAAGACTCGCACCACCAGGTTCAAGAACAGTTACTACCCCCCCAACCATCAGGCTTTTGAACAAAATGGGATAGCTAAACTCATTTAAGGACTCTGTTATATTGTTACTTCATGCTCATTATTTATTGCTATTTACTTATATCACATTTGCACAGTTTGCTTACAGTTAAAAGTTCCTGATGTTTACAGTACTGTTCTATAGATTTGCTAAGTATGCCATCAGAAAAAGGAATCTCAGGGTTGTATGTGGTGACATGTATGTACTCTGATAATAAATTTTACCTTGGACTTTGTACTATTCTGCCTGTTATTTCTCAAAGAGTTCCAACAGAATTGTCAGGCAAGATTTCCCATGAAGGAAACCATGCTGATGTCAGCCTATTTTACCATGTACATCCAAGTAGCCTGGAACCTCATCTTTAATAACAGACTCCAACATCTTCCCAGCCACTGAAGTCAGGCTAACAGGCCTATAACTTCCTTTCTTCTGCCTCCCTCACTTCTTAAAGAGTATTGTTACATTTGCAATTTTTCAGTCATCTGGAACCATTCAGAATCTAGTGATTTCCTGCACAATCTCTTCAGCCACCTCTTTCAGAGCCCTGAGGTGTAGTTCATGTGATCCAGGTGACTGCAGTATCTTCAGACCTTTCAGCTTCCCTATAGCATCTTCTCTTCAGTAATAGTGACTGCAGTCACTTCTGCCCCCTAACACTCTCAATTTTCTGGCATATTCCTAGTGGCTTCCACAGTGAAGACATTCAGAATGCTTATTCCATTTGTCTGCCATTTCTTTGTACCTCATTACTACTGTTCCAGCAGTCTGATATCCACTTTCTCCACTTTATATATCTGTTTTTATGCTGTCTTTGGCTTCCCATGTCAGCCACAGTTGCCTCATCGTCTCTTCAGAATACTTCTTTGGGAGGTATCTGTCCTGTGCCTTCCAAATCGCTCCCAAGAAAAATTGTTTCATATATGTACTTTGATTATAAATTTACTCTGACTTTGACTTTGAGCCAAGGACACTGCTCAGCAGCCGCTGCTGTTCCAAGGTGGACCAATCCTGTTCACAAACCAGACAGGCTGGGCTACAGAAGTGGTAAAAAGCCACCAAACGGTTGGGTTTCCTACTAAAAGCAAGGGCCCCAAGCTCATCCACTTGACATTAGGTTGCCATGTTCTGCAGCAATTTGAACGGACTGTTCTTGATAATCCCAGGCAAACAGTAGCAACTCACTAGGACAAGCTGCTGCATTCCTGTTGCATTGTGTCAAAAGCCAACCAAGTGTTTACAAACTCACCAGCAGTCAAATCATTCTCAGTGTGGTCCCTCCAACCACACGCTGACCTCTCAGTTGATCAAACAATGGTGTTTTCTTGTGCTGGTCAGGCTCAGTAAACCTCTGCTTAATACACAGTGTCATGCCGATGAAGACAGAGCCCAGTGTGTTTCGATTAGCTGCTGAATATTTGCCTTGTCCGTTGAGGAAGCAAGTTTAATTGCAATTCTGGTTTAATTGGAGGGCAGGATTGTTTTCAAAAGAGGACAGAGTGCCTTGCAGACTCATAAAGAGTCATAGATTCATTGAATTGCACAGCACAGAAAGGCCCTTCAGCCTGTCCCATCATGCAAACACAAACATCTACCTGCATTAATCCCATTCTCCTGCATTTGGACCATATCCCTCTATTCCGTTCCTATTTATTTACTTGTCCAAGTGCTTTCTAACTGCTGTGATTGTACCATCATCCTCCACCAAACTCAAGGGCAGTTCCTTTCCTCTTGTTAACAGTCTTGAATGGACCTCTCAAATGCTAAAAGGTCAACTTTTCAAGATCAAGTTTATTGTTGTTCTACCCTATATATGTACACTGTTAAACAAAACAACGTTCCTCTGGGCCAAGGTGTACAACACAATACATATAACTCAGTCACAACACAAAGTAATATTACCACAAACAAATTAACAAATAATAAAATATATTCCAGAAGACTGACGTTTAGCATAAGGTACATTTGCAACACAAGTTTAAAAAATAAGCAATTGGCGCATCATAAGTGATGAGACCTAGGTGGTAGCAGGAAGGAGGTCTCGCAGCCTGGGAGAAGACACTGTTTCCTGCCCTAACCGTCTTTGTCCTAATGCTATGGTACCTGCTGCTGGTGGGGGGAGGGATTCTTGACAATGCAATATCTGCATATCTTAGATGGGTAGGAGAGAGACCTCGATGATCCCCTCAGCAGTCCTCGCAATCTTTTGTGGGGTCTTGCGGTCAGATTCCTCACAATTCCCATACTACATTGTGATACAGCTGGTCAGCACAATGTATTCACAATGTTGCTCCTGTAAAAATAGGTTAGAATGGTGGGGGAGGGGGGCTTGCTCACTCCAATCTCCTCAGGAAATGGAGTGCTGTTGTGCTTTCTTGACTAAAGAGATGGTGTTGAGATCGGTCACTGTATGCTCTCCTAAAAACTTGGTGCTCCTAACTCTCTGTATGGAGGAGTAACGAGAAGTTGTCAGCCTACACACTCCTAAACTCAACAATCACCCCTTCAGTCTTGTTCATGCTGAGTTTCAAGGTCTTGATTAACCAACCTTATCTCATCCTGGCCCTTGCATTTTTCTTGTCGACCTGCACTGCACTTTCTCTGAAGAGTTGCTCCAGCATTCTGTGTGTGTTGCTCTAAATTCTGTTTTTTCCTTTTTACTACCTTGACATACTTAGGTATGATATGTTCTGTCTGGATTGAGCTTTTCACCAATCTCGGTACACCTTACAATAATTACAGTGGACAGGCAGGTAGGCAAAGGGGGTGTGGTGGCAATGTTATTCCTTTCTGCACCTTCTGGTGCATCAACGGCAGCCTTGCTGTTTCTGTAGCATTTGTGTCTGTCTTTTACAAGGCTGAATTGCTAGCTCAATATTCAACCCAGCACAGAAAAAGAGTGCAAGGAGCCAGTTGGATTCGAACTCAGGAGCTCTTGCCTCAAAGTCCAGTGCAGATGCCACTACACCACCGGCAAACTATTAATATGCTGGTAGATTATGAAAATCAGGTTGGTGCTGGATCCCAAGAGAGGTAATTTGTAGAATGTCTACAAGATGGCTTTTTTTTAGAGTGGCTTGTGATTGAGCCCATTAGGGGAATGGCAATTCTGAAATGGGTGTTACATAATGACCCAGATATGTTTGGGGAGCTTAAGGTAAAGGAACCCTTAGGAGACCGTGATCATAAGATAACATATAGGAGCAGAATTAGGCCAATTGGCCCATCGAGTCTGCTCCACCATTTCATCTTACCTGATCCATTTCTCCTCTCAACCTCATTCTCCTGCTTTCCACAGTATCCCTTCATGCCCCAACTAATCAATTATCTATCAACCTCTGACTTAAACATACATATACAACCTTGGCAACAAATTCCACAGAATCACCACTCTCTGGCTAAAGAAATTCGTCCTCATCTGTGTTCTTAGACTCTCCCACCATAGGAAACATCCTTTCCACATCCACTCGATCAGGATCTTTCACCATTCAATAGCTTTCAATTAGGTCACCCCTCATTCTTCTGAATTCTAGTGAATACAGGCCCAGAGCCATCGAACACTCTTCATATGACAAGCTGTTCAATCCGGGAATGATTTTCGTGAACCTCCTTTGAACCCTCTACAGTTTCAGCACATCCTTTCTATGATAGTTAAGTTAAAAGTTAAAGTCTGTCCGGAGCCTCATAGGCTCATCAGGCCGGTGCTTATGTCAGTTTCTGTGGCGTGAAGCAACTGAGAGTACGAGACATCCCCCCCCCCCCAACCCCCGACCAGACAGGATACCAGTCTATTGCGAGGTTATTCTGCTGGTACTCATTTTCAGCTGGGTGGACTGGAGCACTGTGTGGTTAAGTGCCTTGCTCAAGGACACAAACACTGTCTCGGCTGGGGCTCGAACTCACAAGATCGCTAGTCCAACACCTTAACCACTTGATGACGCACCACACCTTTCTACAATAAGGGGCCCAAAAACTGCTCACAATACACCAAGTGAGTACCCACCAGTGCTTTATAAAGTATTAACATTACATTCTTGCTTTTATATTCTAGTCCTCTTGAAATTAATGCTGACATCGCATTTTCCTTCCTCATCACAGACTCAACCTGCAAATTAACCTTTAGGGAATCTTGCCTGAGGACTCCCAAGTCCCTCTTAATCTCAGATATTTTTGTATTTTCTCTCCATTTAGAAAATAGTTAACCCTTTCATTCATTCTACCAAAGTGCATGACCATACATTTCCCAACACAGTATTCCATCTGCTTTGCCATTCTCTTAATCTGTCTAAGTCCTTCTGTAGCCTCTCTACTGCCTCAAAACTACCAGCCCACCATCTATCTTCGTATCATCTGCAAATTTTGCAACAAGCCATGAATTCTATAATCCAAATCATTGGCATATAACGTAAAAAGAATCAGTCCCAACACAGACCCCTGTGGAACACCACCAGTCATTGGTAGCCAGTCAGAAAAGGCTCCCTTTATTCCCACTCTTTGCCTCCTGCCAATCAGCCACTGCTTTACCCATGCTAGAATCTTTCCTAGCATGCTTTTAGCTTGTTAAGCAACCTCATGGGTGGCGCTTTGTTAAAGGCTTCTGAAAGTTCAAGTACACAACATTAACCAATTCTCCTTTGTCTATTCTGCTTGTTATTTCTTCAAAGGATTCCAACAGATTTGTCAGGACCTTGAGGAAAAACCAAGAAGACTACGGCCTGTTTTATTTTGTGCCTCCAAGTACCCTGAGACTTCATCCTTAATAATCGACTCCAACATTTTCTCAACCGGTGGGGTCAGACCAACTGGCCTATAATTTCCTTTCTTCTGCTTCTCTCCCTCGATGAGATCATCATCGAGGATCTCACGTGGTCTGTTCTGTGTGGTGAAAAAGGCACACCTCAGACGGTTGAGTTTGGTACACGCCCCCAAATCCTAAGCACTTTCTACAGGGGCACAATTGAGAGCATCCTGACTGGCTGCATCACTGCCTGGTATGGGAACTGTACTTCCCTCAGTCGCAGGACTCTGCAGAGAGTGGTGCAGACAGCCCAGTGCATCTGTAAATGTGAACTTCCCTCTATTCAGGACATTTACAGCAACAGGTGTGTAAAAAAGGATCATTGGGGACCCAAGTCACCCCAACCACAAACTGTTCCAGCTGCTACCAGGAAATGGTACCACAGCATAAAAGGCAGGACTAACAGGTTCTGGGACAGCTTCTTCCACCAGGCCTTCAGCCTGCTTAATTCATGCAGGCACAACTGTATTTCTATGTTATATTGACTGATCTGTTTTACATAATATTTATTATAAATTTTACATTGCACATTTAGACAGGTGTAACGCAAAGAATTTTACTCCTCAAGTGTATGAAGGATGTAAATAATAAAGTGAATTCAATTCAATTAAATTCTTGAAGAGTGGAGTGATATTTGCAACTTTCCAGTTTTCTGGAACCATTCCAGAATCTAGTGATTCTTTAAAGATCATTACTAATGCCTCCACAGTCTCTTCAGCCACCTCTTTCAGAACCCTGAAAGAACCTTCTCCCAAGTAATGGTAACTTCACACATTTCATGCCCTCTGACATCTAGAACTTTCACCCTACTGCTAGTGTCTTCCACAGTGAAGACTGAAGCAAAATACTTAATCAGTTCATCTGCTTTTTCCTCTTCCTCCATTACTACCACTCCAGCATCATTTTCCCACGGTCTGATATTCACTCTCACCTCCCTTTATCACTTTAAGTACTCGAATAAACTTTTGGAATCCTCTTCAATATTATTGGCTCACATACTTTCATATTCCATCTTTACCTTCTTATGACTTTTTATTTGCCATATGTTGGCTTCTAAAAGCTTCTCAGTCCTCTAACTTCCCACTAATTTTTGCTCTATTATATGTCCTCTCTTAGGTTTTGACTTCTCTTGTTAACCATGGTTATGTCACCTTGCCTTTAGAATACTTCTCTTTGAGATGTATATATCCTGTGCCTTCCAAATTGCTTCCAGAAATTTCAGCCATTGCTGATTTGCCGTCATCCCTGGCAGTATTCTTTTCCAATCAAGTCTGGCCAACTCCTCTCTCAAGAAGTACATCTGATTTTAGCTTCTCCTTAAATTTCAGGGTGAATTTGATTATATTTTGATCACTTGCCTCTAAGAGTTCTTTTACCTTACGCTCTCTAAACAATTCAGGTTCATTGCATAACATCCAATCCAGAATAGCTGATCCCCTAGTGGGCTCAACCAAGAGCTGCTGTAAAAAGCCATCTCATCGGCATTTTAGAAATCCCCCCCCCCCCCCAGAATCCAGCACCAACCTGATTTTCCCAATCTACCTGCATATTGAAATCTCTCATGACTATAGTAACATTGCTCTTTTGGCACGCATTTTCTATCTCCCACTGCAATTTGTAGACTACATCCTTACTACTGTTTGGGAGTCTATACACAACTCCCATCAGGATCTCTTTTCCCTTGCAAGTCCTTAGTTCTATCCACAATGGTTCAACACCTTATGACCCTATGTCACCTCTTTCTAATGATTTAATTTTTTACCAACACAGCAATGTCACCCCCTCTGCCTCCCTGCCTGTCCTTTTGATGTAATTTTATCCTTGGACATTAAGCTCCCAGCTATAATCTTCTTTCAGCCATTCTTCATACATGCCAATAAGTAACTGTGCTACAAGTTCATCTACCTTATTCTGTATACTTATATATATAGGCATCTGTTAGTCTCGAGAGACCATGGATATCCACGCCACTGATGTTGTCCAAGGGAAGGGCAAGGGCCGATACAGCTTGGCACCGGTGTCGTTGCAGAGCAATGTGTGGTTAAGTGCCTTGCTCAAGGACAAAACACGCTGCCTCAGCTGAGGCTCAAACTAGCAACCTTCAGATCACTAGACCAACGCCTTAACCACCTGGCCACGCGCCAACACTCTGTATACTGTGCTCATTCAAATATAACACCTTCAGTCCTGTATTTGCCCTTTTTTGATTTCGTCCACCTTTTACATTGCAACTTATTATGTTAACTGCAACCTTGCTTGGAGTTTCACTACATATTGCCTCTGTTTGTCAACTATTCTCCTGCCAAACTAGTTTAAACCCACCCAACTATGATAGAATTCGCCCTGCAGTTTGAGAAAGAGAAGCTAAATTCAAATCTATCACTATTACAGCGAATTAATGGGAATTACAGAGGCATGAGAGAAGAGCTGGCCAAAATTGATTCGAAGGGGACACTAGCAGGGATGACAGCAGAACAGCAATGGCTGGTATTTCAGGGGGAAATTCAGAAGGCGCAGGAAAGACACATTCCAAAAATGAAGTGTTCTAAAAGAAGGATGACTGTGGTTGGGAAGGGAAGTCAAAGACAGCATAAAAGCAAAAGAGAAGGCATATAATATAGCAAAAATTAATGGGAAGCATTTAAAAACCAACAGAAGGCAACTAAAAAGTGATAAAGAGAAAAAGGATGAAATATGAAAGTCAATAATATAAAAGAGGATACAAGAAGTATTTTCAGATGTTTGAAGAGTAAAAGATAGGCCAGACTGGATATTGGACCACTGAAGAGGTAGTATTGGGAGAACAAAGAAATAAAGGACTAACTTAAGAAGTATTTTGCAACAGTCTTCACAATGGAAAATGCTAGCAGAAAGCCAGACATGCATGAGTGTCAGGGGACAGAAGTAAGTGTAATTACTATAACTAAGATGAAGGTGCTTGGGAAGCTGAAAAGTCTGAAGGTAGATAAGTCACCTGGATCAGATGGACCACATCCCAGGGTTCTGAAATAGGTAGCTGAAGAGATTGTGGGGGCATTAGTAGGGATCTTTCAAGAATTACTAGATTTTGGAATAGTTACTGAGATCTGGAATATTGCAAATGTCACTCTGCTCTTTAAGAAGGAAGGGAGGCAGAAGAAAGGAAATTATAGGCCAGTTAGCCTGACCTCAGTGGTTGGAAAATTGTTGGCAGCTATTATTAAGGATAAGGTTATGGTGTACATGATAAAATCAGCTAAAGTCAGTATGGCTTTCTAAAGGGGAAACCTTGCCTGAAAAATGTGTTGGGAGTTCTTTGAGGCAGGATAGACAAAGAAGATTCAGTGGATGTTGTTTATTTGGATTTTCAGAAGGCCTTTGACAAGGTGCCACACACAAGGGTGCTAAACGAGCTAAGAGCCCATGGTATTACAGGAAAGGTACAAGCATGGATAGAAGATGGGCTGAATGGCAGAAACTAAAGAATGGGAATATAGGGGGCCTTTTCTGGTTGGCTGCAGGTGATGAGTGATGTGCCATAGGGGTTGGTGTTGGTGCCACTCCTTTCCACATTATATGAAGGAATTGATGCCTTTGTGGCCAAATGTGCAAATTATACAAAGATAGTTGGAGAGACAGGTAGTGTTGAGGAAGCAGAGAGTCAGTAGAAGGACTTGGACAGATTGAGAGAATCGGCAAAGAAGTTGCAGATGGAATATAGTGTAGGGAAGTACATTGGTCATGAACTTTGGTGAAAGGAATAAAGGCAATTTTCCAAATAGGGAGAAAATTAAAAAATCAGAAGTGCAAAGGGACTCACTCTGCAAGTTAAACTTTAGGGAATCCTAAAGGTTAACATTCATGAAAGCACTCATTTCAAGAGGACTGGGATATAAAAGTAAGGAGGTAATCCTGAGGCTTTGTAAAGCATTGGTCAGACCACACTTGGAGTATTGTGCGCAGTTTGGGGCCCTTTATCTAGGAAAGGGTGTACTGACATTGGAGAGGGTCCCGAGGAAATGCGTGAGAGTGATCCCAGGAATGAAAGGGTTATGAGGACCAGTTCATTGCTCTGGGACTGGACACTCTGGAGCTTAGAAGAATGAAGGGAGGAAGGGAATCTCTTTGAAACCTATCAAATAATGAAGGGCCCAGATAGAATGGATGTTGGGAAGATTTTTCTTATAGGGCCAGAGGGCACAGCCTCAGAATAGAGGGGTGTCCATTTAGAATAGTTACAAGGAAATATTTCTTTAGCTAGAGTGTGGTGAATCTGTGGAATTTGTTGCCACAAAGAGCTGTGCAGGTCAAGTCAATTAGCTGATTTAAAGCAGAGATTGTTAGGTTCTTGACTAGTAAGGGTGTCAAAGGTTATGGGGAGATGGCAGGAGGATGGGGTTGAAATGGATTACAAATCAGCCAAGATGGAATGGTGGGGCAGACTCAATGGACCAAATGACCTAATTCTACTACTATGTTTTATAGCTTTATAATAGCACAAAAGTGCTACTCCAATCATAATAGTCATACCAGTCATCTAAAATACTATTTATATTAAAAAGGTACTTTTAATAGAGATAAATTGCTCCATTTATCATTAAATAACCCCCTTTGCCTCCTTCCCCTGTTCTCCAATTCTGCCAGGCTTAGTAACTGAAGACCAGGAGCTGGACTTTGTTATCATAGGCTATTTGAAATGCACACTATTGGGAGCATTTAATAAGAACTGGGAGCTTACCCCCACTATACCCCCCCCCCCCACACACACCTATAACAACCGTAGGAACCAGTTATTTCGGGCAGATGGGGCTCATCTAGCTCTGACCTCAAACCAACTCTGCCTTGCGGCTATACCCATTCATGGAGAAGACTTCGGGAATAAACCCCGAGGAAAAATTCGGAGCTGGAGTCCAGTGCAGACCGGCAACTCTTGCGACGCTGCTGGTGCCAAGCTGTATTGGTCTCTGCCCTTCATCAGCTGCGTGAGCAACGGCTACCTCGCGATATCGTACTGCCCTCGCTGCGCATCGACTTCAATGCGGACAGCTAGGACGCAACATTCATAGTATCCCCGACCAATGGAAGGCCTCGTGTCTGAAATCATTAACTACACATTTTGGAGAAGTAACTGTGGAATTTACTGTATTCCGAGCATTAAACGACAGCAGCCGGCTGGAATTGACCAGGCATTCCAGGATTTAGTGTAGTATTCAGAAGGGACCTGGGGTGGAGGGGCTTGCACACGGAACTCCCAGCCGCTGGTCGCTTCTGCGGGCTGGAAGAGACCGCGTACCACGTGTACTGTACAAGGAGTATGCAGCCTTTTTCACGTTTATTCGAGGGAGCTGCTCCTTGCCTTCTGGGTGCATTTTAGCCTCACCACCTTCATATTTGCTCATCCGGTACGGAGACGGACGAGGGAGGAGGATGTTAGTAAACTTGCTCTTTGGGGCTACCGGGGGGTCCTGGAGGCTGACTGATTATCCGGGGCTGTGTTCGTGCCCGGGCAACCCTGGAGAAAGAACACACGGTGTCCTCGGGGACTATGGAGGTGTTCCGGTACCGATGGACACCACAGAGAATAAATGACATCCTCGGTCAGGATGTGGAACGTTTTAATTTAGTCTGTTTTACTTACTGTCTCGTGTTTTTGTTGTCGTGATGTCGAAGTTGCCGCAGATGAATTTTCGTAAACCAGGAAGGGATAAATGGCATTTTGGATGAGGATGGGAACATTTTAATTTATATCCTGTTAGTTATCATTGTTTCTAGAGCTTTTGTTATAATAATGTAGAAGTTGGGGAAAAGCCGAATAGAAAAAGGGGTGGTTCGGATTGGCCACGCCTTGCTTGCGACACGGTTCTGTCCAGGGAGAAGAGGGCTGGAAGCTGAGGACAGCCGCAGAGAATTGTCTGCGTGCATTGGGTGAGGTGCAGAGACCGGAGGGACTTTCACTCAGACTAAAAGTAAACTGGTTCTCAGGGGAACAGAAAGAATAAAGCCAGTCTGACCCCGGGGAGGGGTGGGGGGTGCTTGGGAACCACTGTCCAGTTTGACCCCGACATTGAGAGGAAAACCACGACCTCGGAGGAAGACGAGCCTCCCCCCGCAAGGGGAGAGAAAATCTGCCCAGCCCCTCCCCTGGAGAGCCAGTGTCCATTCCGACGCCGGTGGTGGGAGAAAACCCTGTCCAGTCCGAACCGCAGGTGGGAGGAGACAGATTGTCCAGTCCGACCCCGGAGGGGAGGGGAGGAGAGGAGAGGAGCCAGTGTCTAGACTCAGACGGGGAGAAGAACCAGAGTCAGTCTGACGCCAGGCTTTAGAATCTATCCGCTTGAGACAGAGAGAGGGACCGGTCTCAGTTTAATCCGAGAGTCTCCTTCAGCAAGAGGAGCATAACGGTCCAATTTGAGAACAGAACGGGATCCATCCTAACCCGGGAAAGAAAGTGCTAGGAGAGGGGTGGGGTGTTATTTCTCTTTATATCGCGTTGGAGCGCTTTCCCCTTAAACTTTCGGAGTATGGGAGTCGGCGCGTCACTTCAGGAACTCGCCGCTGCCGGTCAGCCGGACAGCCGAGGGGAAAGCGAGGGGCAGAACCATGAGACCAGCGACCACCACTCGGATGAAGGGGCAGACGGCAAGGTGAGCGACGGAAGAAGGGAGTTAACAGTCAGAGCTGCTGCTGTGTGTGTGTGTGGCTGTAGGGCGAGATCAGGATCAGACTGGGAGACTTTGGTAAATGGTACAGTGAAAAAGCGTTTGTTTGCATGCTATCAGAGTACAAAAAGAAAAATGCAGAATATAATGTTACAGTTACAGAGAAATTACAGGTTAACAGTGACCCACTGATCTCGTTTCACAAGTAGCCGCCTCCTCCAGTTCACACCCTCCTCTTCCCACCCCACTCCCTTCTGCCCCAATATCCTCCCCAGGATCTAACCTCTAGTATTATAAATAGTATCACAATATAGAATTCACCCTGCAGTTTGAGAGAGACAGAAGCTGAAATCAGATGTGTATTATAGTGGAGTGAAGGGAAGAACAGAGGCATGAGAGAGGAACAGGCCAAAATTGATTGGAAGGGATAATGGCTGGAGTTACTGGGAACAATTTGGAAGGTGCAGGGTAGATAAATCCCAGTATGATGGAGAAGAAGTGTTCTAAATGAAGAATGGACAACTGAAGTCAAAGACAACATAAAAGCAAAAGAGAGGGCATATAACAGCAAAAATTAGTGGGAATCTAGAAGATTGGGATGCTTTTAAAAACCAACGGAAGTCAACTAAAAAAGCAATAAGGATAGAAAAGAGGAAATATTGAGACAAGCTGGAAAATGATAAGGAGAGGTAACAATGAGGAACAAAGAAATGGATGGTCCCAATAATTATTTTGTCAGTTTTCACTGTAATACACAAGTGTTATGGCGGAAATTCAAATGTCAGGGGCAGAAGTGAGTGTAGTCATTCTTACTAAAGAGAAGGTGCTCAGGAAAGCACGGAAATAGGTGAGTCTTGACCTGATGGACTACACCCTGATTTTGGAATGGTTGTGAAGGACTAGAAACTGCACTCTTTAAGAAGAGAAGGAAGCAGAAGATGGGAGATTGTAGGTCAGTTAGTCTGACCTCAGTGGTTGGTGAGATGTTGGAGTCTATTATTAAAGATGAGGTTTTAGGATGTTTGGAAACACATGACAAAGTAGGCTGAAGTCAGCATGGATTTCTTCAGGGGAAATCTTGCCTGACAAATCTGTTGGATTTCTAGAGGAAGAGTCAAAGGAAAGGCAGTGGATGTTGTACGCTTGGATTTTCAGGGAAGGCCTTTGACAAGGTGCCACACATGTGGCTGCTTAACAACATAAGAGCCCATGGTACTACAGGAAAGTTACTAGCATGGATAGAGATTGGTTTGACTGGCAGGAGGCAAAGAATAGGAATAAAGGGGACCTATTCTGGTTGGCTGCTGGTGACGTGTATCACGAGGCAGTATTGAGACAGCTTCTTTTCACATTGTATGTCAATGATTTGGAGGATGAAATTGATGGCATTGTGGCTAGGAGTGCTGGCAATACAAAGTTAGGTGGAGGGGCAAGAAGTGTTGAGGAAGCGGGAGTCTGCAGGATGTAGACAAGTTGGACAAAGAAGTGGCAGATGGAATACAGTGTAGGGAATGTATGGTCATGTACTCTGGTAGAAGAAATAAAGGCATAGACTATTTTCTAAATAGCGAGCAAATTCACAAACCAGAGGTGCAAGGGACTTGGGAGTCCTCATGCAGGATTCCCTGAAGGTTAACTTACAAGCTGAGTTGGTGGTGTGGAAGGCAAATGCAATGTTTGCATTAATTTTGAGAGAACTAGAATATAAAAGCAAAGACATAATTTTGAGACTTTATAAGGCTTCGGTCAGACCGCACTTGGAGTATTCTGAGCAGTTTTGGGCCCCTTATCTAAGAAAAGATATGCTAGCATTGGAGAGGTTCCAGAGGCAGCTCACGAGAATAATCTCAGGAATGGAAGGGTTAATGTATGAGAACTGTCTGATGGCTCTGGGCCTGAACTCATTGTTTAGAAGAATGAGGGGTATCTCATTGAAATGTATTGAATATTGAAAGATCTAGATAGAGTGGGCGTGGAGAGGACATTCCTATAGCTGGAGAGTCTAGGACCAGAGGGTACGGCTTTGGAATAGAAGGATGTTACTTTATAACAGAGATGAGGAATTTCTTTAGCCAGAGGGTGGTGAATCTATGGAATTCACTGCTGCAGATGGCTGTGGAGGCCAATAAGTTGATAGGTTCTTGATTAGAAAGGGTCTCAAAGGTTAAGAGGAGAAGGCAGAATTAACATCAGATTCAGGTTTAATATCATCACATATGTCATGAAATTTGTTAGCAGCAGTACAATGAAATACATGATAATACAGGAAAAATAATTAAATCAATGCAGTAACTGTATATATGTGTATTAAATATTTAAGTTAAAAATAGTGCAAAAACAAATAATAAAAGCGAATGAATTCAATGTCCATTTAGGAATCGGATGGCAGAAGGAAAGAAACTGTTCTTGAATCGCTGAGTGTGTGTCATCAGGCTTCTGTATCTCCTGCTTGATGGTAACAGTGAGAAGAAGGCATGTTCTGGGTGATTGGGGTCCTTAATGATGGACACCACCTTTCTGAGGCACCACTCCTTGAAGATGTCTTGGATACTATGGAGGCTAGTACCCAAGATGGAGTTGACTAATTTTATAGCTTTCTGTAGCCCCCTCCCCCCATACCAGTCACTGACGCAGCCTGTCAGCATGCTCTCCGTGATACATCTCTGGAAGTTTTCAAGTGTTTTTAGGTGACAAACCAAATCTCCCCAAACTCCTAATGAAATATAACCACAGGAGAATGAGGTTGAGAGGGATAATAAATCAGCCATGATGGAATGGCGAAGCAGATTTGCTGGGCCAAATGGTCTAATTCTGCTCCTAAATTTTATGGTATTATAGTGTTAACTTATAGACTTTGCTGTTCAGTGCCACAACACATGCAGGAATACCCTGATCCCAATTTTACTCTATATTCTACATGCTTTTTAGTAAGCAGTGGGTCTGATAACTTGCACTGTCACTGTGAATTTTAACTGAACAATTTGGGTAGTTTGATGTTAATCTCTTACTAGTTTGCTTAAGCATAAATATTTTCTGCTGACCATTTACTGCCATATGACATTTGCAGTCATTATGTCTGTGAGAGATGGTCTTGCATTTCCCACTCTTATCCAAACCCAGCATCAACAGGACTGTTGTTTATTTGGAAGAAATGTTCTAATTGAAATGGGACAAGTGACCTTGCATTCATTCTTGCTTATTGGGAACATGTATAAATTGCATTTGGATTAAAATTGTTTAGTAGTGTGCTCATACCTCTCTTGAGAACCTTCAGCCATAACTTTCTATGCAATGGGGCTTATTAGCAAGCCTGTTTCATTCAGAAGACTGAACTGTGAGTGAACCTAATGCAATAATTGTTGGAGACATCTGCACTTCAGAGCAGTTTCTGTTTAGTTTTAAGCAGATGAAATTCTGTCACAAAATGAATCAGTTTATTTCACCGTATTTAATGTTATTCCACTTGAAACAAGTAATTGTCTGCCTTCTCTGGGGAAGAAAAGAGTTGATTTGAACCATAGACGCAAGAGATTCTGCAGATGCTGGAAATTTTGAGTGACAGACACAATGCTGAAGGAATTCGACAAATCATGCACTATCTATGGAGGGGAATAAATGGTCAACATCATGAAGGGCCGTGGCTTGAAACTTTGACCGTTAGTTCACCTACATAGATGCTGCTTGACTGGCTGAGTTCATTTAGCACCTTGTGTCTATTGACAAGAAGTGAACTGGGCTGAGAAGTGACAGGTGGAGTTCAACCCAGAAATAAGTGAAGCAGAATTTCTCCCTCTGGTATTTTTTTTCTTTTTATTTTCTTCTCCCCTCCCCCTTCCCTCTTCTATTCCCCACTCTGGCCTCTTACTGCTTCTCGCTTGCCTATCACCTCTCCCTGGCGCCCCTCCTTCACTTTCTCCTATGGCCCACTCTGCACTATTATCAGGTTGCTCCTTTTCCAGCCCTTTGCCTTTCCCACCAACCTATCACCTTCTTGCTGATCTTCCCATCCCCCACATTTTTTATTCTAGAGTCTTCCCTCTTCCTTTCCAGTCTTGTTGAAGGGTATTGGCCCAAAACATCAGCTGCTTATTCCTTTCCATAGATGCTGTCTGACCTGCTGAGTTCCTCCAGCATATTGTGTGTGTTGCTCTAGATTTCCAGCATCTGCAGAACATCTTGTGTTTATAAAGTGTGAATTGATTCATTTTGGAAGATCAAATTTGAAGGTAGAATGCAGAGTTCATGGATTATTGGCAGGATGGTGGAACAGAGGGATCATTGGGCCCATATCCATAGATCCCTCAAAGTTGCTGCACTAGTTGATAGGATTGTTAACGCGACATATGGTCTTCATGAGTCAGGAGACTCAGTTCAAGAGTCAAGAGGTACTATTGCAGCTCTATAAAACCTTGTTTAGACCACACTTGCAATATTGTGTTTAGTTCCGGTTGCTTCATTATAGGAAGGATGTGGAATCGTTAGAGAGGGTGTAGAGGATGTGTACCAGGATTCTGCCTGGATTAGAGGGCACATCTTATGAAGATAGGTTGAACAAGCTAGGGCTTTTCTTTTTGGAGTGAAGGAGGATGAGAGTTGACTTGATAGAAGTGTACAAGATGATAAGAGGCATAGACTGAGTGGGTAGCCAGTTTCTTTTTCCCCAGGACAGAAATGGTTAATACAAGGGTGCAGAATTTTAAGGTAAGCATGGAGGATTGTAGGTAGATGTCAGAGGGAAGTTCTGTGCACAGAGTTAGTGGGTGGATGTGTCCTTGCCGTAGGTCCTGCTAGAGACAGATATGTTCATCATCATGTGCCATGTTGTATGACTCTTCAGAGATTGTCTGCCTGGCATCAGTGTTCACATAACCAGGACATGTGATATACACCAACTGCTCATATGGCCATCTACCACCTGATCCTGCGGCTTCACGTGACCCTGATCAGGGTGATAATCAGGTGCTACACTTTGCCCAATGGTGACCTGCAGGCTAATGGAGGGAAGGAGTGCCTTTGGTAGAGACGTATATTCACCCTGCCACCCAACAGATACATTAGAAGCTTTTAAAAAAAACAACTCCTGGATGATAGAAAAATGGAGGGCTATATAGGAATGGAGGGTTAGATTGATATGGGAGTAGATTAAAAGGTTGCACAACATCATGGGCTGAAGGGTCTGTATAGTTGCTGCTAGCAAACTTTTATCTTGGTGAAAAGCTGGGTGTACATTTGAGTTACAGATACATGTTCTGACTCATCAGCAGGTCTCCAAACCACCTGTCTCCTGATCATGAATTAAGAATCTATGCGCCAAATTGTACAAAAACAGAATAAAGTCAATTTTATACAATTAGTCTAAGGCAATTTAATGCTTCGCTTTCAATGACCAATTGCTGACTTCTACTGCCTATAACTCTATTGTACCTCGTTTTGAGCACAGTGACGCAGAAGTTAACAACACTTTACAGTACCAGAGAGCCAGGTTCAATTCCATTGATGGCTGTTTGTATTTTCTCCCCTTCACCATTCAGGTTTCCTCCAGGTGCTCTGATTTCCCCTCACATTTCAAAGATGCACAGATTACTGAGGGTTAGTAAGTTGTGGGTTTGCTTTGTTGGTGTGGGAACCATGGTGAGACTTGTGGGCTGCCAAGCACACCATAGAACGTAGAAATTCACAGCACATTACAAGCCCGTCAGCCCACAATGTTGTGCTGACCATGTAACCTACTCTGGAGACTGTCTAGAATTTCCCTACCGCATCGCCCTCTGTTTTTCTAAGCTCCGTGTACCTATCTGAGAGGCTCTTAAAAGACCCTATTGCATCCACTTCCACCCCTGCTGCTGGCAGTGCATTCCATGCACCCACCGCTTCCTGTGTGAAAAACTTATCCCTGACATCTTCTCAGTACCTATTTCCAAGCACCTTAAAACTATGCCCCCTCGTATTAGCCATTTCAGCCCTGGGAGAAAGCCTCTGACAATCCACATGATCAATGCCCCTCATCATACATCCTTGGACTATGTTGGTCATTGATGCAAGTGGTGCATTTTACTCTATGTTTCAATGTACATGTGACAAATAAAAGTTAATATTTATAGATGCCAATGCTTGAACTGCTGTTTTATTCCATTTGGTCCTTGATTTTATGTAAGTGTAGAATTCATTCTGTGCCCACCGGTGGGCAGAAAATCAGTTAAAAAACTTCGGTGACTCTGCGTTGGATCAAGGAGGAATCAGCCCAGGATATTTAACTCTGTCTCTGCCTTTGCCCTAGGGATTATTTGTAGAGGTTAAATATTCTTTGTTCTAGCTGCAATTGTAGGCAAAAGAGAAGAGTTGGCTCTATTATTTGCAAGATTTGTTGATGCTCTCTTTGTTCTCAGTAAGATGGTTGAATTTGCAGTATGAGGAAATGTATACGTCTGCTGAAAGAGGATTTTATCTTCAGTCATAAATTTTGGAACCTTGGGATGTCAGAATTCACATAATCGCAAGTTTATGGGCTTTATGTTGGAAGCTAGGGAACCACCTTTTTCTTACAGATTTTTCTAAAGTAATGGTATGACTGTGACTGGGTGGTCAGTGGTATTGGCTTGGGTTAGCCTGGGGCACTAAGAACTCGTCATCCAATTATGTCATGGTGCATTTTGTATCCAGTGTAGGTGGCAAGTTGCAGTCAGATTAAATGTCAACCACTGAAACAGCACCCCCAATCAGTATCCCATTGAGTATGTCCACATAGGTTTTGTGTGTGGTGTGGTTAAACCCACTAACGTTTGACCAGTTCCACTGAGCAATGACTATTGTGCCTGCGGGGTTGTGCCAGTATTTAATGTGTAAGAGGTTTGTGGAGATGTATGTGAGAAGGTAGCAATGGTGGAGTACTTGAATTTCTTGAGACTGCTTGTTTATTTCTGTTTTAAGTTCATCTTGATGAGAACCAACAACCTGATGAGCATTTGACACCTAGGATAATACCGTTCTAGTATTAATTCAGAAATGGTTTGGTAAATCTTAACTACTTAGAAATGATTGTTGAATGCTCAGTGTCTCTCTCTACTTCAGAGTAGGACTTCCACAGTGAAGTAGTCACCTTCACCTCAATCCTCACTGAGGTAATCACAACCATAAAGCATCAAAAGGAATTTTTTTTTAAAGAGGTAGCTTGTAGATGCTGGAAATCTATAACAAAGCTAAAAAGATCTGGCCAGCATCTTTCAATAACCTTTGGTTTTGCTTCAAATCCATTCTGAATTTGGCTGCCCTTTTCAAGTTCTAAGCTTTGTGCAATTCCATCCAAAGGACTGAAGAGCACAGGTCCGGTCTGAAATGTCATCTGTTTATTCCTTTCCATAGGTGCTGCCTGACCTACTGAGTTCCTCCAGAATTTTGTGTTGCTCTGAAGAGTACAGATCTTTGTATGTGCTGGACTCGTGTGCTCTCAGAGAAGCCTGGCAGACTTTTCTTTCTGCATGTGGCTGCTGCACGTTCATCAAACTTTAAACAGCACAAGAGTTGACAGGAGGATAAGGAATGTGCAGATCACTTGCCACCTAGCTGTAAAATTTCTGCAAAATATTTGTCTAATTAAATGCTGCTCATCTGATCTTTGGTGTTGTCCTTGCAAGACATAATGTACCAAAATGGAACACTATCTAAAGGGTATGAAATTCTCAGTTTTCAAATCTTTCTATGGCCTCTTCTCTCTCCAGTCAGCTCCAGCCCTGTCTACCTTCTTGTGGACAGGAAGGATTCTAGAAGTTTCTCCAGATAAGTAGAAGCAGTTGCCAAGCTATTGTGTCAGTTAGAAGTGGAACCTCTGTACGAAGGGAATGTTGCTGTTATTAATGTGGAGTACTACAGGTACTGGGAACTTGGAGTGAAAGATCAAACTGTTCCAGGAACTTCAGTCAAGCAGCGTCTGAGGGGCGAAGGGCTGGTTGACATTTTGGCCATGACCAACAACGGTGCGTGGGTGGGGTGTTATGAGGTAGCAGGTGATGGGGGGAGTTGAATGAGTTAGGGGATGGACAGGTGGAGAAAGTAGGGACAAAATCTGGTGAATAGGTGGAAATAAGGCGAGGTCAAATGGTCACATTGAGGAAGGGGCTTAGGAAGGGTAGGTGGAAGGATTGTTTCCTGTCTGATTTCACCTGTCACATGTCAGCCTCTGTCTCGAAACTCCCCCCTTCCCTATCCTCACTTGGCTGTATCTGCCTATCACCCTCACCTCACCCGGTCCAACCTATCACCATCTGCCTTCTCACCTCTATCACCCCTCCCTCTCATCTCTTTAGTCTAGTTAGATTCCCTCTAACCCCTCAGTACTGACGCAGGGTGTCAGTCTCCACAGATGCTGCTCGGCCTACAGAATTCTTCAGTTTTGCTTTTGCTGCAGTCATTTTGGCACCAGAGTTTGATGGCAATCTGAGGAGGATTAAGAATATTCCAAAGGCTTTGGTGGAGAAAATTGTAATACCTATATTAACAGAGAAACATTTGTCACAATAGGAGATAGGTGAGCAAAAACCGAGAGGGGTGAAAGGTCTGCAGTCTAGAAATTTGTGCATGTAGCTGCGTAGCTGAGGAGCTGCAGCTGACCGAGTGGCACCTTAAAGCAAGTGCATTTCCAGAACAAATTGGGGGGTTCATTTAGAAGTAATTATTAAGCATTTTAAAGCTAGCCATAATATTTTCTAACGAGAGAGGCACAAATGAATGGCAAACTGAATATTGATTGGCTAAACTCACTGTTGGTGTTTGAACATTGAACTCTACAGCACAGTACAGGCCCTTCATCCCACAATGTTCTGCTGACCTTCTAACTTACTCCAAAATCAGCCTAACCCTTCCCTCCTAAATAGCCCTCCATTCTTATAGTTCTATCTAATAGTTTCTTAAATGTTCCTGTTATATCTGCCTCTACCCCCAGCCCTGGCAGGGCATTCCACACACCCACCACTTTGTGTGTTTATATTAAAAAAATAATTAACTTTGGCATCCCCTCTATACTTCCCTCTAGTCATCTTAAAGTTATACCCCTCATATTCGTAATTTCTATCCTGCGCAAAAGTCTCTGGCTGTCCACTCGATCTATGCCTCCTATCGTCTTATACACCTCTATCAAGTTATCGCTCATCCTCCCCACTCCAAAGAGAAAAGCCCTAGCTCGCTTAACCTTTCCTCATAAGACATGCTCTCTAATCTGTCTAGATTCAATATTCTGTACAATCAGAATAGAATTTTGGGTACGAAGTTGTTTAGCCTTTCGGAACAAGTGATCATATCACTGTTAGACTTGAAGGGTTTTTTTAGGCGAATATATCAGTAAAAGCCATTGAATTGAATTTCAGAAAGGCAAAGTTTGTGCAGATGTGGCAAACACTTTGGAAGGTAAACTGGAAGGAACTACTTGACGTTGAGTCAGTTGAGGAACAATGGGGTCAATTTAATGAGGTAATACAAGCAGTGCAGGAAATGTTCATACCTAAGGTCGGGAGAAGCAATAAAAAAACATGGATAAATAAAGACGTACATTAAAAAATTCTTGAAGAAGAGACAGCTATGTAAAGAATACAGAAAAAATAGTAACGGTGTTAACCATGGGGCAAATGAAAATATGAGAGCTATAGTCAAGAGGGAAATTCGGATTGCCAAAAGGCAGGTTGAGAAGAATATTGCTGATAATGCTAAGATTGACCCCAAAATATTTTTTCAATACTTTGGTAAAAGAAAAGTCAAGGAGGAAGTTAAGTATATTGGGAATAATCGTGGGGTGATAAATTATGCAGAGAAAGACAGACAAATATATCCAAGGGTTCTTGGAGAGGTCTGTGATTATATATACAAACCCCCTAACATGTATTTTTCAAAAGTCGGTGAAGACTGTTGATATCCCTAAAGACTGGAAATAGGCTAACCTTGTCCAGTGTCCAAGAAAGTGACTGTACTGACCCTGGTAACTATAGGCCAGTAAGCTTAGCATGAATCGTAGGTAAGATAATGGAAGCATTAATAAAGAATGAGATGGAAAAAACAACTGATAAGAATAGTCATGTTAGCAGAAAGCTAGCATGAGTTCGGAAAGGGGAAATCATGTTTTCCTAATAAGCTGGAGTTCTATGAAGAGGCCACTAAAATCTATGATAACAATAGAGCAGTTGCTATCATTTATTTGGCCTTTCAGAAGGCTTCTGATAAGGTACCCCACAAGAGGTTAATAATGAAATTACAGGAGATAGAGATTCAGGATAAGGTGTGTGAATCGGTGCAGATTCGGCTCAAAAACAGAACATAACGTGTTATGGTGACAGGATCATTTTCACACACCTAGAAGATGTTAAAAGTGGTTTCCATAGGGATCAATTTTGGGGCTGCTGCTGTTTTTAAATTTACATTAATAATTTGGATAAGCACATAACAAATAAATTAGTAAAGCTAACAGATGACATAAAATCAGGGGGATGGGCTGATAACATTCAGGCAGCAGAATCAACAGTTAGATCCAAAGCAAATCCAGATGTGGGCTGATAAATGGCAGATGAAATTTAAAGTAAGTAATTGTAAAGTATTACATATAGGAAGTGGAAATATTAGATATAAATATACAATGGGGGGGGGGCCTTGAGTTAGAAAGTGCACTGTGTGAGAAGGATTTGGGCCTCCTGGTAGATCCATCACTATCAACATCTAGACAAAGCACAGAAATGATTAGGAAGGCTAATAGAATGTTGGGCTGTATACTGTAATGTGCTCAGTGGAGTTCAAGTCTAGAGACATTCTCCTTAAGCTGTATAATACACTTGTGAGGCCACACCTTGAGAACTGTGTACAATTTTGGTCTCCATATTTTGTGAGAGATATGAAGGCACTGGGGAGAGCTCAGAGAAGGGTGACTAGACTCATTCCAGGCCTGCAGGGTATGAACTATGAAGAAAGATTGAAAGAATTAAATCTTTCTAGCCTAAGTAGACGTAGAATGAGAGGAGACATGACAGAAGTGTTCAATATCATGAGGTATAAGTAACGTGGATGCCAGCTGCTACTTCAAAATTAATCCATCAATGAGGACGCAGGGCCATAGGTGGAGACTGGTTAAAATGAGATTTCTGACTAACATCAGGAAGCATTTTTTTAGATAGTGAGTGTGGACACATAGAACAAGCTACCTAGTTGTGTAGCTGAGAGTAGTACCTTAGAGACTTTCAAATCTAAACTCAGTAGTTATTTCAGCACACCATGTGAATAGGAACTTGGCAACTCTGTTGGGCTGAATGGCCTGCTCTTGGCAGAAACTTTCTAATGTTCTAACCCGAGCAGCATCCTGGTAAATCTCTGCACCCTCTCTAAAGCTTCCATATCCTTCCAATGTTGAGGTAACCAGAACTGAACACAATATTCCAAGTGTGGTCTGACCAGGGATTTTTAGAGCTGTAATGTTACTTAAACTCTTAAACTCAATACCCTGACTAATGAACGCCTTCTTAACAACCTTATCAGCTTGTTCAGAAAATTTGAGGGACCATTGAGTGTGGGCCCCAAGATTCCTCTGTTCCTACACACTGCTAAAAATCCAGCCTTTAACCCTGTATTATGCCTTCCAATTCAACCTTCCAAGTGAACTCCATCTGTCACTTCTCAGCCCAGCTCTGCATCTCATCAATATCCCGTTGTAACCTACTCTACCAGGCAGAGTACGCTCCGTCTACAACTACCCTCTGCATATAACATTTATATGTTATATTGTCTATAGATGTTGAGGCAGCTGTTAAAATATAAAACCAGCACCTCTGTCAAGGTGAAGATTTTTCTTGTATACCAAAGAAACCATTACAAGCAATGATGTTTGGAAGGAGAAATGGGAATGAAAAGATCTGGACAAACTAATGAGGGGAATGGCCAAAAAAATCAACTGAAAGATGCCAATGGATATCGAAGTTAGCAATCAGTGAATATATTGTAAACGAGTCGTCTGAAGGTGAGAATAGGAAATGGTAGAACTTTAATGTGTCATTTTTCATCCAATTTCCTGTAGAAGATGTCTAAACGCCAGTGATATAATAAAACCATATTGAAATGCAGGGCATCAATGAGGTAAGGAACAATATTTGAAGTCGTCTCAGGTATCCAAGAATGCAAAATCAGAAAAATCAAGATGTTGTTTGCAATTGGCCTGATCCCAGAAGCCCCGCTTGATTGTGACTCTGATGAAAGGAATAGAGTCAAAAGGAAAATTGTGTAGACCTCTGGCTTGCAGTTGTTACTAGCATGAAAGTGAGAGATCTGTAAAATAAACATTGATTGGAAAAGGATGGATCCTGCTTGAAAATCGAAAAATGTCTGGAGCATAGCATAGAGTGTATCAACGTGAACTACATGGTCTGCCATGGTCGAATCAGACGAGAGAGAGAGGATGTGATACGTAGGAACAATAGGTATGTAGTCACTTCCAAGTTGCAGGAGGCAGGTAGCTAGGGGTTTCAGGAATGGGAAGGGAACAGGGACAGTGGCTGTTCCCCTCAATAATACACGTACTGTTTTGGATACTGATGGGTTGGACAACCTAACTGGGGAAAGCTTCAGTGACCAGATCTCTAGCACTGAAAATGGCTCTGTGGCTCAGAAGAGAAGTGGTGAGATGACTGCAGTGTTGGTAGGGGATTCAATAGAGGAGCAAACAGGACATGAAAGAGACATGCAGAAGCCTTTTTGCATCCTAGGTACTAGGGTCAGGTACCTCTTGGATTGGGTCCACAGTATACTAAAAGGGGCCGGTGACCAGCTGGAAGTTGTGGTACATATTGGTACCAACAACATGGGTAGGAAATACGATGTGACGGGAGAATACAGGAAGCTAGGCAGAAAGCTGAAAAGCAAGATCTCAAGGGTAGTAATCTCTGGATTGCTGCCTGTGTGTCGCACTGCTGAAGGTATGAATAGGATGATTTGGCAGATGAATGTGTCGCTGAGGAGTTGGTGCAGGGGACAGAGTTTCAGATTTCTATAACACTGAGATCACTTCTGAGGGAAGCCTGACCTATATAAAAAGGACAGGTTACACTTGAACCTGAGGGGGACCAATATCCTTACAGGCAGGTTTGCTAGAGCTGTTGGTGAGGGTTTAAACTAATTTGGCAGGTGGATGGGAACCAGAGTAATAGGGCAGAGGATGGGGCAGTTACTATACAAGTAGGTGCAGCTTGAAGTGAGAATGTGAGGAAGGGTCGGATATTGATGGGGCACAATTGCAGTCAATGGGATGGTTTGAAGTGGGGTGGGGTTGGTTCAACAGTCTAGAAAGTGAGGATAATGTAAAAGGGAAGGGGAATGCGGGAGAGGTTACTAAAGTCTCCCAAATCAACAAAATAAAGTTTAGAGAAGGATAAGATTTTAACTTTTGGTAACATGAAAAAATTGATGAATACAGGACTGAAGGTTTGCAGTATATGCAGTATGGTACATGATCTTGTAGAGCAGATAGAAATTGGCAGGTATGATGTGGGCAGCACTGAGTTGTGGCTGAAAGAAGATCACAGTTGAGAGCTTAACAAGTAAAATAAGTATTGTATCGAAAGGATAGGCAGTGGCATGGCTCTGTTGGTAAAAAATTAAATCAAATCCTTAGAAAAAGTGACATAGGATCAGAAGCGGGTAGATTTAAGAAACTGCAAGGGTAAAAAGACCCTAATGGGAGTTATATACAATGGGATACAAATTCCAATGGGAGACAGAAAAAAACATGTAAAAAGAACATTGTTACGATAGTCATTTCAATATGCAAGTAGATTGGGAAAATCAGGTTACTGCTGGATCACAAGAGAAAGAATTTGTGGAATGCCTACAAGATGGCTTTTTAGAGTAGCCTGTGGTTGAGCCCACTAAGGAAAAAGCAATTCTGGATTGGGTGTTGTGTATTCTTTTCTTTTTACAATATTTTTATTCAGAAGAAAAAAAACAAGATTTACAGAGTGCAACACATAGATACATCTCAACATAAATTGCGTACATTCATATATTGTAATAAAATTGATCAAAATGTTATAGCGTAACACATAAAGGTATACCACTTTGTAATCAAAAATTTAAAGATAGGTCATACATCATAAAATAAATTTTTAATATAAAAAAGTCAACCCCCTACCAACTACCAAAGAAAAAAGCTGATGGATGATAATGGATAATTAGAAAAAAAACATATTCGCTTAAGAAGAGAAGATAAAAATATACCTAAAAGTCTGTACACTGTTAAACTTTATAAATTGGAAAAGTAATTTGGGAAAGATCCCCAGGTATTTAAAAAGATTGTTTTGAATTTAAGACTGAGCAGCAGATCTTTTCTAAATTTAAATAAGACATGATATCACGTAGCCATTGAAGATGTGTAGGAGGGGTAGACTCCTTCCATTTAAGCAAGATTGCTCTTCTTGCTAAAAGAGAGATAAAAACTAAAACCTGGGGGTTAGGAGTATTTAAAGTTATATCTTCATTTGCAATAATACTAAACAAGGCAGTAAGGGGATTTGGGTCAAATTGGACCCTAAAAGTTGTGAGAAGGTATGGAATACTTCCTGCCAAAACTTTTCAATTTTAGGGCAAAACCAAAACATATAAATTAAAGAGGCATCAGCAGAGCTGCATTTATTACAAAGTGGAGAAACATTCAGATAAAAACTGAACAGCTTCTGTTTAGAAATGTAAGCCCTATGAACCACTTTAAATTGTAGAAGAGAATGATGAGCACAGAAAGATGATTTATTAACCCGTTTAAGAATTTTATTCCATCTTTCATCAGAAATCTGACAGTTTAGGTCATCCTCTCAAGCTTTTTTTATTTTATCTAATAAGTCTTGTCTAGAATCAATCAACAAGTTATAGATACTGGTAAAAGAACCATTAACAAAAGGTTTTAAATTTAAAAGGTTGTCCAGTAATTTTTTATCAGGATCTATAGGAAAAGTAGTTAATTGGAAACGTAAGAAATCTCTAATTTGAAGGTATCTGTAAAAATGTGTTTTTGGGAGTGCAAATTTAGTTGACAATTGGTCAATTGAAGCAAGAGATCCTGAGATAAACAGGTCCCAAAAACACTTAATATCTAGTTCATCCCAATCCTTAAAGACTTTGTCAGTCATGGAAGGGATAAAGAAATAATTAAGGAGAATGGGAGATGATGATGAAAAATTCGCTAAACCAAAAAATTTCCTAAATTGAGACCAAATCCTTAAAAGTTTGCTTAACAATTATGTTATCTGTTATTTTTTTTGCTGAAAAAGAAGAATATGATCCAAGAAGAGAGACAATAGAGGAATTTTTTACAGAATTAACTTCTAAGGAGACCCATGATTGGCAATCTTTACGATAAATATAATAGGACCAGAAAGTAATATTCCTTGTATTGGCAGCCCAATAGTAAAACCTAAAATTGGGTAGGGCTAATCCACCCATCTCTTTATTTCTTTGTAGGTAAACTTTACTTAAACGTGCTTGTTTATTATTCCAAATATAAGATGTTAAAATTGAATCTAAAGAATCAAAGTAGGTCTTAGGAATAAAAATAGGTAAGGCCTGAAAAAGATATAAAAATTTAGGAAGAATCTTCATTTTAATCGAATTAATACAGCCGATTAGGGATAAAGAAAGAGGAGACCATTTAGAAAGCGTCTTTTTCACATAATTCAATAAGGGGTTTAAGTTTTCTTTAAATAAGTTCTTGAAGTTTTTAGTAATTGTTACACCTAGATATGTAAATTGACGTAACAACTTGGAACGGAAATTTAGCATTTGATGACATTAGGTCATTTAAAGGAAATAGCTCACTTTTATGTAGGTTCAGCTTATATCCTGAAAAAGAACTAAACTGGGAAATTAAAGAAAGAACTGAAGGTAAAGAAGTTTCAGTGTTAGCGATAAAAAGTAAAATATCACCAGCGTATAATGAAATTTTATGAGTCATACCTTCCCTTAGTATACCAGAAATGTCCTTAGATCCTCGAAATGCTATTGCTAAGGGTTCTACAGCTAAAGCAAAAAGTAAAGGACTAAGAGGGCAACCTTGTCTAGTTCCCCGCTGTAATTTAAAGGGCTTAGAAATTTGAAAGTTAGTAATAACCTGAGCAGTAGGAGACAGGTAAATTAATTTAACCCAACGAATAAGATTAGGCCCAAAATTAAACTTTTCTAAGGTCTTACAAAGATAATTCCACTCAATCCTATCGAAGGCTTTTTCTGCATCTAAGGATAATATACACTCTGATATTTTTTTGGATGGTGAATATATCACATTCAATAACTGACATATATTAAAATGTGAGTAATGATTTTTAATAACTCCTGTCTGGTCATGTGATATAATAGATGGTAAAATATTTTCAAGTCTTCGAGCTAAGATTTTGGATGAAATGTTTGTATCAACATTTAACGAAGAAATCGGTCTGTATGAAGAACATTCAGCTGGATTTTTATTTTTTTTAAGAATAAGAGAAATAAAAGCTTCATAAAAAGATTGAGGGAGTTTACCTGATTTAAAGAACTCTGATAAAACAGAGGATGAATAAGGTGTAAGTAACGTAGTGAAAGTTTTATAAAACTCCCCAGGAAAGCCATCAGGTCCTGGGGTCTTAGCAGAATGTAAAGCATGTATAGCCTCAGCCACATCTTCATTAGAAATAGGCTGATCTAACTGTATTAGAATATCAGCAGACAATGTAGGAATGTTGATATTACTGAAAAAAGCATTCATATAGGTATCATCTGAAGAAGAGTCAGACTGATACAACTTAAGGTAAAAGTCTTTAAATACATTGTTAATTTCAGAATGGTCGGATATCTTAGTACCATTATCTTAAAAATTTTCTGTGATTTGACGATTAACTGTAAAAGATTTTAAGCGATTGGCTAATAAACTACCAGTTCTATCCCCGTGAATGTAAAATTGTAAAATCTCTCAACAGCTGTCATTCAATTGGGTAAGTCAGCAGAAGATTGTACTTGGATTGGATTTCAATCCAAGTACTTGGATCTGGAGATAGGGCATACTTTCCATCAAGATCTTTTAACATCGCTGCTAGGTCAGACCTTTCTTTGTCAGCTTTTGTCTTTATATAGGTAGAGTAAGAGATAATTTCTCCACGAATATATGCTTTAAAAGTATCCCAGACTATAGTACCAGCAGTATCTCCTTAAAATTTTTCTTTAAAGAAAAAAGTAATATGGTTTTCCAAAAACTTTAGAAAATTTTTATCAGATGACAATGATAAGTTAAAACGCCAACTTCTGTTTGGTACAGAATAAACAGTTAATCGTAAAGCCAGAAGCTCCGGTGCATGATCAGACAAAACAATCTCCTGATAATCACAGGATCGTACCCGTGGAAGCAAGTTTCTATCTATAAAAAAGTAGTCAATCCGAGAGTACATATGATGAACCTGAGAGAAATATGAATATTCCTTTTCTTGGGGGTGTAAAAAACACACGTCGAGAATACCACATTGAGATAAAAGAGATTTAAAAAGTAAGACTGATTTATTAGTGACGGGGTTTTACTTGAAGAGCGGTCTAATATAGGGTCAAGCCAAAAGTTAAAATCTCCACCCATCACTAAGGAATACCGATTCAAATCAGGCAGAAAAGAGAAAAGACGTTCAAAGAACAAGGAGTTATCTGTATTTGGAGCGTATACATTCGCAAATACGATTAAGTTTATTCTCAAGACTACCCGAAACAATAACAAAGTGCCCATTTGTATCAGAAATTACATTATGCTGATTACATATTAATATACTCAGTTTTAATGTGAAAGGTCTAAATAACCCTGTAAAACGAAATAAGATTTTCTCTTATATCCGGAAACTTAAAACTCGTATAATCCTTCTCCAAGAAACCTATATTCGTAAAGATGATATTCCACGTTCTTTCAAAGGATGGAAGGGTGTTGTGTATTGAACCAGATTTGTTTAAGGAGTTTGATGAAAAGGAGCCTTGAGGAGGTGGTGATAATATGATGGGATTCATCCTGCAGTTTGCGAGGGAGAAACTAAAATCAGATGTATCAGCACTTAGAAGGGAGGGAGGCAAAATACAGTTAGCCTGAGATCAGTAACTGGTAAGATGTTGGGTCCATTATTAAGGATGAGGTAAACACAAAGTATACTGCAGATACTATGGTCAAATCAAGACGTACAAACAAGCTAGATGAACTCAGCAGGTCGGGCAGCATCCATTGAAAGGAGCAGTCAACGTTTCGGGTCGAGACCCTTCATCAGGACTGAAGAAGGAGGGGGCAGGGGCCCTATAAGGAAGTTGGGGGGAGGGTGGAAGGTGCCAGGAGAAAAACCAATCAGAGGAAAGGTCAAGGGGTGGGGGAGGAGAAGCAGGGAGAGGATCGGCCAGAAAGGTGAAGAAGGAATGAAAGGGGAAAGCACTATGGGTAGTAGAAGAAGGCAGAATCATGAGAGAGAGGCAGCTGGAAGAGGAGGCAGAGTGAAAGTGGGATGGTGGAAGGGAGAGGGAGGGAATTACCGGAAGTTGGAGAATTCGATGTTCATACCAAGGGGCTGGAGATTACCCAGACGGTATATGAGGTCTTGCTTCTCCAACCTGAGTTTGGCCTCATCATGGCAGTAGAGGAGGCCATGTATGGAGATAACCAAATGGGAATGTGAAGCAGAGTTGAAGTGGGTGGCAACCGGGAGAGCTTGTCTGTTCCCTACACCTCCTCTCTTACCACCATTCAGGGCCCCAAACAGTCCTTCCAGGTGAGGCAACACTTCACTTGAGAGTCTGGTGGGGTAATCTGTTGCATCTGGTGCTCCCGGTATGGCCTCCTCTACATCGGCGAGACCCGATGCAGATTGGTCTTTGTCAAGCACCTCCGCTCCGTCTGCCACAAAAGACAGGGTCTCTCAGTTGCCACTCATTCAACTCTGCTTCCTATTCGGATATGTCCGTACATGACCTCCTCTACTGCTGTGATGAGGCCAAACTCAGGTTGGAGGAGCAACACCTCATATAGCGTCTGGGTAGCCTCCAGCCCCTTAGTATGAACATTGAATTCTCCAGCTTCAGGTAATTCCCCCCTCCTCCCTTCCACCATCCCACTTTCACTCTGCCTCCTCCTCCAGCTGCCTATCACCTCTCTCATGATTCTGCCACCTTCTACTACCCATAGTGCTTTCCCCTTACATTCCTTCTTCACCTCTCCGACCTATCCCCTCCCTGCTTCCCCTCCCCCACCCCTCGATCTTTCCTCTGATTGTTTTTTCTCCTGGCACCTTCCACCCTCCCCCCACCTTATTTATAGGGCCCCTGCCCCCTCCTCCTTCAGTCCTGATGAAGGGTCTCGGCCCAAAACATTGACTGCTCATTTCAACGGATGCTGCTGGACCTGCTGAGTTCATCCAGCTTGTTTGTATTAAGGATGAGGTATTTGCAGACGCTTGATAAAGTAGACTGAAGTCAGCATGGTTTCCTTATTTTGCCTGACAAATCTGTTGGAATTCTTTGAAGAAATAACAGGCAGGATAGTCAAAGGAATGTAAGTGGCTGTTGTTTACCTTGATGGTCAGAAGGCCTTTGAGGTGCTGCACATGAGACTGCTGAACAAGATGAGAGCCCTTGGTCTTACAGGAAAGATACCAGCACTTATAATAGATTAGCTGACTGGCAGGAGGCACAGATTTGGAATGAAGGTGGCATTTTCTGCTCGGCTGCCAGTGCCTAGTGGTGTTTTGTTCAGACTACTTGTTTCAGGTTAAATGCCTGTGATTTGGATGATGGAATTGATGGGTTTGTGGATAATACAAAAATAGGTGATGTTGAGGAAGCAGGGAGTCTGGAAAGGACTTAGACTTGGGGAATGGGCAAATACAGTGCACGGTCAGGCTCTTTGGTAAAATGAGTGAAGAAATGGACCATTTTCTAAATGGGGAGCAAATTCAGCAAATCAGAGCAGCAAGGGGACTTGGCAGCCCTCATATGCAGGATTCCCTAAAGGGTTAACTTGCAGGTTGAGTCAGTGGTAAGGAAGACGAATTGAATGTTAGCATTAATTTCAAGAGGACTAGAATATAAATATGAGAGGGGACTTGACAGAGGTGTACAAGATAATGAGAGGCATTGATCGTGTGGATAGTCAGAGGCTTTTTCCAAGGACTGAAATGGCTAGCACAAGAGGGCACAGGTTTAAGGTGCTTGGAAGCAGGTACAGAGATGATGTCGGGTTAAATTTTTTACAGAGTGGTGAGTGCGTGGAATGGGCTGCTGGTGATGGTGGTGGAGGCGGATATAATAGGGTCTTTTAAGAGGCTCCTGGACAGGTACATGGAGCTCAGAAAAATAGAGGGCAACGGGTAACCCTAGGTAATTTCTCAGGTAAATACGTGTTCGGCACAGCTTCGTGGGCCCAAGGGCTTGTATTGTGCTGTGGGTTTTCTGTGTTTCTATAAAAGCAAGGATGTAATTATGAGGTTTTATAAGGCATTGGTCAGGCTGTACTTGGAGTATTTTGAGCAGTTTTGGACCCCTTGTCTAAGAAAGGATATGCTGAAATTGGAGAGGATCCAGAGGAGGTTCATGAGAGTGACCCTGGGAATGAAAGGGTTATTGTGTGAGAACTGTGTAATAGTTCTGGGCTTGTACTCACTGGAGTTTAGAAAAATGAAGGGAGATCTCATTGAAACCTATTGAATATTGAAATGCTTTAGATAGAGTGGATGTGGAGAGGATGTGGGGAATCTAGGACCAGATGGCATAGCCTCAGAATAGAAGGATGTTCCTTTAAAATGAAGATGAGGAGGAATTTCTTTAGCCAGAGGGTGGTGAATCTGTGGAATTCATTGCCACAGGTGGCTCTGGAGGTCAAGTTATTGGAGAGGTTGATGGGTTCTTGATTAGAAAGGGCATCAAATGTTGCAAGGAGAAGGCAGATGAATGGAGGTGAAAGGGATAATAAAGCAGCCAGAGTGGATTGACAGACCAGATGGGCCAAATGGTCTATTTCTGCTCCAAGGTCTTATAGTCTGAAATTGACTACCGAGGCATGAGAGGGGAGCTGACCAAAGTTGATTGGAAAGGGATTCTAGCAGGGTACGTAGCTGAACAGCAGTGGCTGGAGTTTCTGGGACCAGCTTGGAAGACACAACATAGATTCATCCTAATGCAGAAAAAAAATTCTAAAAGGAGGATGTGGCAACTATGGGTGACAGTGGAAGTCAGAGAGGGTATATAGTATACCAAAAATTAGTGGGATGCCAGAGGATTGGAGGGCCCTTAAAAACCAACAGAAGGCAACTAAAAAGCAATAAAGAGAGAAAAGATAGGCTAGCCAATAATATAAAAGAAAATACCAGGTTTTTTTCAGGTATAAAGAGCAAAAGAGAGGTGAGAGTAGACATCAGACTGCTGGAAAATGATGTTGGAGAGTGTCCAGGAGCAGAAGTGAGTGTAGTTGATATTTCTAAGGAGAGGGCGGTTGGGAATCTAAAAGGTCAGCTGGACCAGATGAACTACATAATAGGGTTTTGAAAGAGGTAGCTGAAGAGATTATGGAGGTATTAGAGGTGGTCCTTCAAGAATTAGTAGATCTTGGAATTGATCTGGAGGACTGGAAAACTGCAAACATCACTCCACTGTTTATGACGGAATATAGCAAATGACATGAAATTATTGGCCAGTTAGCCTGGCTAATGGTTGGTAAGATGTTGGCATCTATGACTAAGGATAAGGTCTCCAGATACTTGGAGGCAAATGATAAAGTACGCAAGTCATAGTCAGTATGCTTTCCTGTTAAAATTCTTTGAGGAAATACAGGCAGGATAGACAAAGGAAAGTCAGTGGATGTTGTGTACTTGGATTTACAGATGGCCTTTGACAAGAGGCTGCTAAACAAGGAAAGATACTGGCATGGATAGAAGATTGGCTGCCTGCAGGAGGCAAAGAGTGAGAATAAAGGGGCTCTTTCCTCATTATCTGTCAGTGACTCATTGTGTTCTGCAGGGTTCGGTGTAGGGACTGAAAGATGATTTGGAGGATGGAATTGATGGCTTTGTGGCCAAGTTTGTGGTCAATTCAAAGATAGGTGCACTGGAGTGGCAGGTGGTATTGAGGAAACGGAATCTGCACAAGGACTTGTATAGATTAGGAGAGTGTGTATGGTCATGCACTTTGTTAAAAAATAATCTATGTCTTTATTCCTTCTAAACGGAGGAAATGCAGAGCTCAGAGTGTAAGGGGACTTGGGATTCTTGTGCAGGGTTCCTTAAAGTTTAAATAGCAGGTTGATATGGTGGTAACAAAGGCAAATTAAAGCTAACATTGCATTTTGAAAGGACTAGAATATAAAAGAATATAATGATGAAGCTTCACTGGTCAGACTGCACTTGGAGTATTGCGAGCAGTTTTGTACCCCTTATCTGGGAATGTGCTGGTATTGGTGAGGGTCCAGAGAAGGTAGATCAACAGGCCACTACAATTGCCCCTAGTATGTCAGGGTGAGTGGTCGATCTGGGGTGTAGATGCTGGATGGTTTGCAAGACTCAGTAACTGAAGGGCCTGTTTTGGTGCTGGGTGTCTTCTGATCACGATATCTGTGCCTGGTGGGATGCAAGCATATTCTGGTCTCCAGCCTTTCAGACTCTTGCCCTCATGGTTTTCAGACTTTTTTCCAGCATACCTTTCAGATATGATACTTGGAATGGACCCAGTGACTGGTGGTCAGACAGCTCTGTATGTCAGAGGCAATGGTGATCAGTTGGGGTGTGTTGCTAGAGGTAGGGCTGAGCTTGGACTGCTGTCGAGAAACTAGGATCCACCTCGGTGAGTGAGGGATAAATGTTTATGTATCTGATGCTCAAGACAACTGGGGCATTGCCATGGTTTCTTCTTAACTCCCTGGTCCATTTTTCTATTGCACCAACCAGTACCCTCCTCTTTCTCCTGCACAACACTTTTTACAATGTGTACATGTACTTGGATTAGTGGGCAAATGGTGTAGGGAGAGTTTGGACAAATGTGGGTTATTTTGCAGGGTAACTTTCCTACAAAGAAGCTGGTGTGTGGAATTTATTGCCAGTTATAATAGTGGAGGCAAATACAACAGGAACATTTGAGAATCTTTGATAAACACAATGTGCAGGGATAAGAACATTGTGAAGGCAGAAGAGATTAATTAGGCGATTAACTACATTGTGGACCAAAGGGCCATTTCCTCTTTTGGTAATGTTAATCTCTCTATATAGGTTAGAATGAGGAGCCCATGTGTTTGTAAATTATTGACGTGAACGTCATCTATGATAGTGTTGGGTAAATCCAATGATCCATCACTTTTTTCTTGGGATTCATCCATGTAGTACACAATGAATGTGATCAATTTGCAATTTTACTACTACATGCTCTTGTCAAAGCTCTGTGATAGGGTGTGCTAGAAAAGTGGTTGTTACTGGACCAGAGCTCATGATTTCAAGTCCCACATGACGATCAGAATTGGGTTTCATATCACTGTCTTACCATTTGAAATTAATTATTTTGTGGCAGTGATACGGTGCAAAACCATAAAATTATAAATCACAAAATACATGATGCAAGAGAAGGAATAATGAGGTAGTGTTCATGGACTGATCAAAAACTGATGGTGGAGGGGTAGAAGTTGCTTCTGAATCACTGAGTGTGAGTCTTCAGGTTCAGCATAAGAATTTGCATTTGTTTTCAAGATCTGTAAATAGTTGCATATTATAAGAAGACCAAGTGATGGCTTGATTATCAATGTCAGCAAAACAAAGGAGTGAGTATTGACTTCAGGAAGAGGAAACCAGATGTCCATGAACCAGTCCTCATTGGAGGATGAGAGATGGAGAGGATCAGCAACTTTAGATTCCTTTGTGTTATTATTTCGGAGGACCTGCCCTGGGCCCAGCACGTTAAGTGCAATTACGAAGGAAGCACGACAGTGCCTCTACTTCCTTAGGAATTTCATGATTTCTAAAACTTGACAAACATTTGTAGATGTGTGTTGGAGAGCATATTGCCTGGCTGCATCACAGCCTGGTATGAAAACACCAACGCCCTTGAACGGAAAATCCAACGGAATGTTGGGATACGGCGCAGTCCTTCACGGTTAAAAACCCTCCCCACCACTGAACACGTCTACATGAAACATCACAGGAAACAGACAGACAGACATACTTTATTGATCCTGAGGGAAATTGGGTTTCATTACAGCTGCACCAACCAAGAATAGTGAAGAAATATAGTAATATAAAACCATAAATAATTAAATAATAATAAGTTAATCATGCCAAGTGGAAATAAGTCCAGGACCAGCCTATTGGCTCAGGGTGTCTGAAACTCCAAGGGAAGAGTTGTAAAGTTTGACAGCCACAGGTAGGAATGACTTCCTATGATGCTCAGTGTTACATCTCGGTGGAATGAGTCTCTGGCTGAATGTACCCCTGTGCCTAACCAGTACATTATGGAGTGGATGGGAGTCATTGTCCAAGATGGCATGCAACTTGGACAGCATCCTCTTTTCAGACACCACCGTCAGAGAGTCCAGTTCCACCCTCACAACATCACTGTCCTTACGAATGAGTTTGTTGATTCTGTTGGTGTCTGCTACCCTCAGCCTGCTGCCCCAGCACACAACAGCAAACATGATAGCACTGGCCATCTCATCATCAGGGAGAAGGTACAGAAGCCTCAGGACTCTCACCAACAGGTTCAGGACTGGTTATTACCCCTCAACCATCAGGCTCATGGATCAAAGGGGATAATTTCACTCAACTTCACTAGCTAGCCCCATCATTACAATGTTCCCAAAACCCATATACTCACCTTCAAGGAGTCTTCACCACGTTTTTGATATTGCTTATTTATTATTATTTATTTCTCTTTGTACAGTTTGTTGCCTTTTGCACACTGGTTAAATGCCCAATTTGGTGCGGTCTTTCATTCATTCTTTTATGGTTATTTATTATTCTGTTATGGATTTGTTGAGTATGCCCTCAAAAATGAATCTCAGGGTTGGAAATGGTGACATAGGTACTTTGATAATTTCCTTTGGAATTTTTCTTTGAAAGTAGTGAGCCAGCTGGGTTTCAACTAACACCTGTTTGATTGAAGGAGATTTGTCATCCTTTGTACAGTCTGTATGTCCAGTCCCACACCAACACTTAACTACCATCTTATGTTTCATGAAACCTCTGCACCCAAGAGAGCCATGGTGGATGACAAATCTGGCATCTCAGATTCAGATTCAGTTTATTGTCATTTAGAAACCACAAATGCAATAAATTGAGGCTTGCCGCCGAGGAAAAGCCCGCTCGCCGAAAAGACAACAGCACAGCAACATTGGAGGAGAGCGTCTTCAGATGCAATCGCTGCAACAGAGACTGTCACTCCCGTGTGGGCCCGTACAGCCACAACAGACGCTGTTCCACCATCAGCAGCTGAATCAAAACTCTCCAGGCGCAGATCCATGGTCTCTCGAGACTGACGGATGCCACACAATGCAGTTTAAAAAATGAGACAACATTCCTTCAGAATGATATCACAAAAGCATATGACAAAACAGACTACACCAGAAAATCCACATAACTTTTGGCAATCCTGAATCCAGAGTTCGGAGAGGCTGCAGCGTATTAATACCGCGCTACCGTCTTAGCGTGTTCCCCGGAAAGGAGCTCCAAATCCACCAGACAAACAAGACCAAAAACTAAAGCTACAAGACCTGCACAAAACCACAAAGTTACAACATATAGTTACAACAGTGCAAACAATAGCATAATTGATTTTAAAAAAACAGACCATGGGCACGGTAAAAATAGTCCAAAGATGTTAAAGGACTATAAGTTCAAAAGAAATCACCACACAGTTTCCACAAGTCCCCAGGGTCCCAACAGACTCGACATCCCACGCTGGCGGCAGAAGGGAATACCCCCGCTATGGACTTCCACAGCGCTGCCCGACTCAGCCTCACAGACGCAGCACACAATAAAAGCTCCGTCGAACCCAGCCTTGCAGACACAGCACACACCGAAAGCAACCTGACTGCAGTGGACTCCGAGTCCGTCGAACCTCCAAGCCGATGACCATCCCCTCCGGCTCAGCTTCTGAGCACCATCCTCTGCCGAGTGTATTAAGATGGCTCCGCCAACGGCCATTGGCAACGTGACCCCGAGGACTGGGGGCCTGTTCTTCCCAGCAGAGTCCCAGACCTCACAGCAGCAGCAGCAACAAAGAAGGTCTTCCTGAAGATTTCTCGATGTTCCTCCGTGCTCCCACGTCCATTTTCAATCGATTATGATTGTGCACAGCACTCCACTTCACAAATAACAGATAATCAGCTCCGGAGTGGCTGCTGCAAGCCGCCATCTGACAGGAGAATAAGTAGAAGCAACACTGGGCAGTTTGGTCCTTCACACTGCTATTTCAATAAGATTATGCTTTACTTTTACCTTGGCAAGGCATGGTGCAAGCCCAAAATCCTGGGCCTTCCTCTTCTAAAAAGAGGTAAAGTAAGTTAATAATCTTTGTCACTTCAGTTCTGTGTTTTCTAGATCTTGATTCCCCTGAAGCACCCATAGGAAATGTGTCTGCTCTGTTCTAAATTTAAGCAACGTAATCAGACCATGAATCAGATTTTGAGAATAATGTCCTTTGTGTAAGTGATCTGTTCTTGTGATTACCCCTCATACATTCTGTGCTTTCGTCCTTGGGTGTATACTCTTTATAAAACATACAAACATAGAAAATAGGTGCAGGAGTAGGCCATTTGGCCCTTCAAGCCTGCACCGCTTTTAAGTATGATCATGGCTGATCATCCAACTCAGAACTCTGTACCTGCTTTCTCTCCATACCCCTGATCCCTTTAGCCACAAGGGTCATATCAAAGATGGTAATCAGTTTTTTACCCACCCCAGAATGCCACCTGGACTAAAATTTTTATTGTGCTGAATTTCTCATTGTTCAGCTGTGAAAATTTCTGGTTACTAGAACTGTTTATGGCAAATCTGTCCGTGTTAGTTGGTCTAAACCCCCACTGTGACTAAGTAATGAGAGATTTTGCTCTACATGGATACAGTTCTACCTGGAAAGTAACCTGAGAGTGAGTTGCAGAAGACAGTGTACGTTGCATCAGGGGAACAGTATTGACAAGCATGCCTGCCTCCCAGTCATTCCCTTTCTCTCTTCTACGTTCCAGGAAGAAACAGTCATTGAAGGCCCAAGTGACCGGATTCAATGCACTGCCAGTGACTGTGGTGGAGGTGGATGCGATAGGGTCTTTTAAGAGACTCTAAGATAGGTACATGGAGCTTAGAAAAATAGAGGGCTATGCGATAGGAAATTTCTAGGCAGTTTCTAGAGGAGGTTACATGGTCGACACAGCATTGTGGGCCGAAGGGCCTGTAATGTGCTGTAGATTTCTATGTTTCTATGTAACAGCTTCTTCCTCACTATTATCAGACGTCTGAACCAATCAGCTCTTTCATATTCTCTACCCCTGCTGCTATGGTCACTTTAGCATTTTGTATAACTGCAGTTTGAACGACTGTACTTGTCACTATTCTGTTTGTGCTCAGCAATGTATTATTGTTTATCATTCCCATGGGCATTCTTTGCTCTGAGTTTCAGGTGAGCAAGAAACTTTGATTTTGTAGGGAGCAAGGCTTGAAGGACAGATTTTAAAATACCCAATTCAAGGAATTTTTGTTGCACCGTGGTATGTATGATAATAAACTGATTTGAATATTTAAGTTTATTGTCACATACACAAGTGTATAGTCAGCCCTCCTTATCCGAGGATTCCGCATGCACAAATTCAACCACCTGCGAATCGCGAAAACCCAGAAGTGCTCTTCCAGCACTTGTTGTTCGAGCATGTCCAGACTTTTTTCTTGTCATTATTCCCTAAACAATGCAGTATAACAACCATTTTACATAGCATTTACATTGTATTGGGTATTATAAGTAATCTAGAGATAATTTAAAATATACGGGAGGATGTGCATGGGTTATCGTGCATCAGGATTGAAAAAAATCGTAAGTTCTCTTAATAAGTAAGTCGGAACGGGTACATCCGGTATTATTTAGTGTCAGTCAAACGTTTGTCTTAGTATATAGTATATATTTTACCTTTCTATGCATATAAAACACTTAAGAACGTATGTTTCAGTGCCGAGGTCGATCCAGTGACAGACCGCTATTGAATGCGCTCTCCACCATGTCGGGTTGATGTGAGGATCAAAAATCCAAACCCAATAATTAAACCACTGCATTGCTTAGTAATAATTGTAGCTTTCATCGGGGCAGAGCCTTTCTCACTTTATCCTTTAAAATTGTTCCGATCATAGCGTAACGCTTTTACAATGACCAATGGCGTTTCACCTCTTTCCAATCGCTTTACTATTTCCACTTCATTTTCAATCGTGATTATTTTCATGAACAGAAACGCTGTGCATTCAGAGCTCTGGCGCAGGGTCCTAATGTCCACGGCACTGAGACAGGTTAAATAAGGTCCGGGGTTCCGCTGGGTCCTAAGGTCCACCTGGATGGAGACAGGTTGAATAAGGGACTTGAGCATCCGCGAATTTTGGTATCTGCGAGGTGTCCGGGAACCAATCCCCCGCGGATAAGGAGGGCCAACTGTATATACAAGCACAGGTACAATAAAAAACTTGCAGCAGCATCACAGGCACTAAGCATCAGACATAATTTTAACCAGAAAGACTACAGTTAGAACAAAGAAATCTATTGTTGAATGAAGTGTTTACAGTGATGCTACACTGAGGTAGTGATTAAGATTAGAAACAGAACTTAGAAAACCTACAGCACAATACAGACCCTTCAGCCCACAAAGCTGTGCCGAATATTTCCTTACCTTAGAAATTACCTATAGTGTTACCCATTACCCTCTATTTTTCTAAGATCCATGTACCTATCTAGGAGCCTCTTAAACAACCTTATTGTATCTGCCTCCACCACCATTGCTGGAGGCCCATTCCATGTACTCACCACTCTCTGTGTAAAAACAAACAAACATCTCCTCTGTACCTATTCCCCAGCACCTCAAATCTATGTCTTCTTGTGGCAGCCATTTCAGCCCCGGGGAAAAAGCCTCTGACTATCCACATAATCAATGCCTCTCATCATCTTATACACCTCTGTCAGGTCACCTCTCAACCTCCATCGCTCCAAGGAGAAAAGGCCAAGTTCACTCAACCTATTCTCATAAGGCATGCTCCCCAATCTAGGCAACATCCTTGTAAATCTCCTCTGCACCCTTTCTATGGTTTTCACATCCTTCCTGTAGTGAGGCGACCAGAACTAAGCACAATACTCCAGGTGGGGTCCGACCAGGGTCCTATATAGCTGCAACATTACCTCTTGTCTCTTAAACTCAATCCCATGATTGATGAAGGCCAATGCACTGTATGCCTTCATAACCACAGAGTCAACCTGCGCAGCAGCTTTGAGTGTCCTATGGACTCAGACCCCAAGATCCCTCTGATCCTCCACACTGCCAAGAACCATAAATACTATATTCTGCCATCATATTTGACCTACCAAAATGAACCACCTCACTCTTATCTGGGTTGAACTCCATCTGCCACTTCTAAGCCCAGTTTTGCATCCTATCGATGTCACATTGTAATCTTTGACAGCCCGCCACACTATCCACAACATCCCTAACCTTTGTGTCATCAGCATATTTACTAAACTATCCCTCCACTTCCTCATCCAGGTCATTTATAAAAATCACGAAGAGTAGGGTCCCAGAACAGATCCCTGAGGCACACCACTGGCGAACGACCTCCATGCAGAATATGACCTGTCTACAACCACTCTTTGCTTTCTGTGGGCAAGCCAGTTCTGGATCCACAAAGCAATGTCCCCTTGGACTCAATAAGCCTTGGATGGGCTACCTTATCAAATGCCTTGCTGAACTCCATATACACTACATCTACTGCTCTTCCTTCATCAATGTGTTTAGTCACATCCTCAAAGAAATTCAATCAGGCTTGTAACACATGAGCTGCCTTTCACAAAGCCATGCTGACTATTCCTAATCATATTATGCCTCTCCAAATGTTCATAAATCCTGCCTCTCCGGATCTTCTCCATCAACTTACCAACCATTGAAATAAGACTCACTAGTCTGTAATTTCCTGGGTTATCTCTACTCCCTTTCTTGAATAAGGGAACAACATCTGCAACCCTCCAATCCTCCGGAACCTCTCCCGTCCCCATTGATGATGCAAAGATCATCGCCAGAGGCTCAGCAATCTCCTCCCTCACCTTCCACAGTAACCTGGTCTGGTTCCAGTTATTTATCCAACTTGATGCTTTCCAAAACTCCAGCACATCTTCTTCCTTAATATCTACACGCTCAAGCTTTTCATTCTGCTGTAAGTCATCCCTACAATCGCCAAGCTCCTTTTCCGTAGTAAATACTGAAGCAAAGTACAGTACTCATTAAGTACCTCTGCTACCTCTGGTTCCATACACACTTTCTACTGTCACACTTGATCGGTCCTATTCTTCCACATCATATCCTCTTCACATACTTGTAGAATGCCTTGGGGTTTTCCTTAATCCTGTCCGCCAAGGCCTTCTCAAGGCCCCTTCTGGCTCTCCTAATGTCATTCTTAAGCTCCTTCCTGCTAGCCTTATAATCTTCTAGATTCCTATCATTACCTAGTTTTTTGAACCCTTCTTAAGCTCTTCTTTTCTTCTTGGCTAGATTTACAACAGCCTTTGTACACCACGGTTCCTGTACCCTACCATCCTTTCCGTCTCATTGGAACGTACCTGTGCAGAACTCCACACAAATATCCCCCGAACATTTGCCACATTTCTTCCGTACGTTTCCCTGAGAACAACTGTTTCCAATTTATCCTTCCAAGTTCCTGCCTGACAGCGTCATATTTCCCCTTACTCTAACTAAATGCTTTTCTAACTTGACCTCCTATCCCTCTCAAATGCTATTGTAAAGGAGTTAGAATTATGATCACTATCTCCAAAATGCTCTCCCACTGAGAGATCTGACACCAGACAGGTTTATTTCCCAATACCAAATCAAGTACAGCCTCTCCTCTTGTAGTCTTATCTGCATGCAGTGTCAAGAAACCTTCCTGAACAGACCTAACAAATTCCATGGAACTTGGAGGGCATTTTAATCCTGGCAATATTATATAATGCCCCTTGCATTTTGTACGAAGTGATCATGGCTTCCTCCAGAAATGAGCAGAGTTCTTTTTCAATAGTGTCTAAAGGTTAAGTAGTGTATATGTTTAACAGGCTGAACTAAAATAACTTTGTCCTCCTCCTCTTCCAACAGTCTGTTCTGAAAACTGACCAGATTTCAGGAATTCAGGGAGATGTAACGGATAAAAAATTAGAGGAGCTAAATGGGATTCCGGAAGATATAGATACCAAACAAGGTAAGCAAGTTGTGTTTTCTTTTGAGGCCTTGGTTGGGGTTGGGTAGTGAGTGATGATTCTGGAGAGAACAGAGTGATGCTACTTTGAGGTAACTAGGTGTGAGACCCCTTTGGGATTTGGAGACACGACCAGCACAGATTTTCTCCTAGTTAAGTTGGCTTGCAAAATCTTCTGATGTGATCTAGTTCCTCGTGACCATGGGCCCCACAGCAAAACTCAAACATCTGCACAAATACTTGAAATTGCCGAAACATTATAGTTCTTTGTCCAAATGCTGGCAAGTAAGATTAGTGTGGATTGGTCCTGGGTTGGCTGAATGGCCTGTTTTCTGAGATGTATGACTCCAACAGTTGGCAATAATGTGTCTGAGTTTGAATTAGTTAGTGGAAAGAAATGCTTTGGTTGCCCTATATTACACTAACACCAACAGTGGATGTAACCCCCTGGGTCGCCTCAGGCTCGCTCAGCTCATTTCCGTCTAGGGGGAGCAGCCTTCGGCCCCGCCAAACTGGGTAATCAGCTGGTGTGGATGCTGTGTGATGTCCCCGCCTCGCCCAAAAGCAGACAGTACACCATATGCGATTAAATGAGTACAATTTATAAAGGTTACTATAACTAAGTGATTAATAACGATATGGTATATATTGAAGAAAAAAAATAAAAGGCGCCAAACTTATCAAAGTCCAAACCACTTCGTGCACAACCGTTGGAGCTCAATTACTGAAGTCTTCTGGCCACCATTCGATCCCCTCCGAACTCCTCGACTCGCAGCTTAGGACCATCCGAAGTGGTCAACCAAGCACATCTAGCTTCATCCCCCCTCCTCGGAGTACCTCCTGGCCTCGGATCCCCGCTTGGGGTCCGTGTCCTCTCTCTCTCACCCCCTCGCGCCGATCTGCCCAAGCCCGCCAACAATAGCTTACAGACTCAGAAGAAAGAACAACATTAATCCCAATTGGTTTACAAAAGAATACAATTCTTGTTATCAGTAAATTTTAACCCAAACAAGCTCCCAGCACTCTCTTGCAACAAAGAAGCATTCCTACTTTTAACAAAACAAAGAAGCCATTTTGATTACATACACAGTAACAAAGGAAAAAGAAGAAACCCCCTTTACACTGATATGGAACGTCCTACACTTAGATTGTTGACAACTCTAGATAGATGGTATGCACGCTTAGCAAGCAATGGTTGAAGGTTCATTGTATGAGACGTCAATCCATGCTTATCTTGGAACACAGGGTATGGAATGCAGTCTCATGCAATGAACCTCTGGAATCTTTCTTTCTCTATGGCACTAAGACTAGTGATCCTGTTTAAGTATTAAACACCAAAGCTCAAAGGTTGGGAAAGGAGACGGAGGAGAGTGGTGGTAGAGAGGAATTGGTTAGGTCTGGAATCCAAAAAGAAGGAAAGCAGGATCTCCCAGTGGCCACACATTTTAATTCCACGTCCCATTCCCATTCTGATATGTCTATCCATGGCCTCCTCTACTGTCAAGATGAAGCCACACTCAGGTTGGAGGAACAACACCTTATATACCAGCTGGGTAGCCTCCAACCTGATGGCATGAACATTGACTTCTCTAACTTCCGTTAATGCCCCTCCTCCCCTTCTTACCCCATCCCTGACATATTTAGTTGTTTGTTTTTTTTCTCTCTCTCTGCCCATCACTCTGCCTGTTCTCCATCTCCCTCTGGTGCTTACCTCCCCCTTTCTTTCTCCCTAGGCCTCCCGTCCCATGATCCTTTCCCTTCTCCAGCTCTGTATCACTTTTGCCAATCACCTTTCCAGCTCTTAGCTTCATCCCACCCCCTCCGGTCTTCTCCTATCATTTCGTGTTTCCCCCTCCCCCTCCCCCTCCTACTTTCAAATCTCTTAGTATCTTTTCTTTCAGTTAGTCCTGACGGAGGGTCTTGGCCCGAAACGTCGACAGTGCTTCTCCCTGTAGATGCTGCCTGGCCTGCTGTGTTCCACCAGCATTTTGTGTGTGTTACCTGAGTCATTGTGCGCTGGTGAATGTGGTTGAGGTGGGTGAGGATAGTTTTGGAGTGCTTGAAAGGTGCATTAACTTGATTGGGAGTGAGGAAATCCATTGGAAAGGATATAATTTTCTGATGGGTGTGGTATGTAACTGTGTGCTCACTATGCCTCTATGCCCACCTTGGCCCTGTGCATAGATCTTGTCAAATGAGTCACAAGGTTGTGAATCTAATTTTCACAGCAAAGCAATACTGGACACCTGCTATTGCCTCTTGGATGTTGATCTGGACCCCAGATGCTCTCTGTGTGGGAAATAATACCTCGAGCTGTTCAAATAATAAAGGAGATCCCACCATCCATGCTGAACTATTATGACTCCTTACAAATTGTAACTGATACCAGAGAGTTAATAAATGGCTGCTGTACTTCCTGGGTATACCAAGTGGGTTCCAGGGATGTTTAAGCCAGTGGTAAGAGAGATTATGGAGTCTTCACTGAAAGATGTAACAGAGCATCTAGAATGGAAAACTGTAATTGGTAGGCAGCATAGATATTTGTGTTAGCCCAATATGGTTCTGTTCTTTTAAGTATTAAAGATAAAGATAAACTGTATACGTGAAGTTTCAAACTGAGAATATAGGAGATATTAGTTTTTCAACAGCTGGGGGGGGGGGGCAGGTAGCATAATGGATGAACTGGGTAAAAAGTTTTTAATAGATCTCAAGCAATATGCTATCAACATTGGGAGCAGCACTGCAGTCACCAGCTTGCATCTCAGATGTAGCTTTGAAGTGAGTGGAACTTCAAAATTTGTATAGAACTTTAAATTAGTACCAAGGAGCATAGAATATAAAAGCAAGGAGATAATGCTGAGCCTTTCTAAGACACCAGTCAAGCCACATTTGGAGTATTGTCAACAGTTTGGGGGCCCCATATCTCAGAAAGAATGAGTTGTTATTGGAGGGAGTCTAGAGAAGCTTCACAAGGATGATTCTGGGAGTGAAGGAGTTAACATATGAGGATCATTTGGCAACTTGGGCCTGTACCCACTGGAATTTAGAAGAATGCATGGCAAACTCATTGAAGCCTACCAAATGTTGAAAGGACTAGATAGGGTGGATGTGGAGAGAATGTTTCCTATGGTGGGGGTTTCCAGAACTGGAGAGCACAGCCTTAAAATTGAGGGGCGACCTTTTAGAACAGAGATACTGGAGGAATTTTTTTTTAGCTAGAGAGTAGTGAATCTGTGGAACGGTCTGCCACGGACTGCAGTGGAGACCAAGTCCATGGGTATATGTAAGGCAGAAACTGATCATTTCCTGATCAGTCAGTGCATCAAAGGATATGGTGAGAACCCCATATGGTTTATGGGGTTGACTGGAATCTGGGATCAGCCATGATGGAATGGTGGAGCAGACTCAAGGGGCTGAATGGCCTAATTCTGTTCCTATCTATGATCTAAGGAACACTGGGACAAAATGGCTGAATAAACTTGGCACAATCAGAAAAGGAATTCCAATGAAAGGCTTTGGTAGGATGAAGAAATGATTGAAAGAGTTGGGGAGAAAGTTCCCGAATGTGACAGAAGAAAGGGTTCTGGGAGTACAAATAGATTGATGGTTAACTATTGTAGCCCAGGGCAGGGCAGTGAGGCTACGAAAAGTCATTAGAACACTGGAATACAACTGAAAGTTAAATATGTATGCAACCTTGGGCCCCATTTCTGACCTCGATTCTATAAAGGACATGTGCATATTGTGACTTTAAAGAAGATATCAGAACTAAAAGTATAAGGAGCAGGGATCTTTTCTGCAAGAACTGATGGGTAGTAATCTGGTAGAGGTCTCTAAGGTGAAGTAGATACATGTGAGACAATATGTTAAAGGGTACTGGGAGAAGTATATCTTAAGATTTTGCTGGTTAGCCTTTCATTTATTAAACCTCTTTCTAAGTCTTTCATACCTTTCCTGAAGAATTACGTCAACAATACACCAATCAGTGAGGGGATAGGAAGAATCTCCTGTGGACTGATTCATAGTCTGACCAAGGGCACAAGACTGCAGGTTGTTTTGGCACCTGGGTTGTGTAGGGCCTGGCCCTGGAAGTCTGAGTTGCCTGTGTACCTGCAGTACTTGGTACAGTTATGTCCAAAGCCCTGCAGGGTGTTGGTGTAGCTATGACATAAATTTCTTAAGTTGGCTTATCTGATGGGACGGTGGGATGGATTTGTGCCACCTATAGTGGGATGACCAAGGACATCAGTCCTGTTCCTTGCCTTTCACAGTTGAGTGTTCTCTTCCTCATGCTTCTTAACCCAAATCTGTCACTGATCTAGCTTCAATGACCTCTCGCCTCAACATGAAGTGTTTTGACATGCCCAGAGCGCTCTATCCCTTCTTCTAGACTCACGGTCAAAAGTGGACTTTCATTCCCCACCTGGCAACTCTCTTCAAATTCTGTAAACCTTTGCTTGGGTTGTACTTTGATCTTAAGCGGTTTTCTAAAAGGATCTGTTCTGGGACCTCTGCTCTTTGTGATTTTGAAAAAATAACTGAGGAAGTGGAAGTAGATAACACAAAGATAGCTGCTGTTGAGGATAATGTCGAAGGTTGTCGTGGTTACAACGGGACATTGATAGGATGTAGAGCTGGGCTGAGAAGTGACATTGGAGGGTTAAGTGATGATCTTGGAGAGTTAATGGTAGGATTCTTAGCAGTATGGGGAAACAGAGGTATCTTGGGGTCCACATCCATAGATCCCTCATGGTTGCCGTGCAAATTGATAAGGGTAGTTGACAAAGCATATAGTCTGTTGGCCTTCATTTGTCAGGGGATTGAGTTCAAGAGCCATGAGGTAATGTTACAGCTCTATAAAACTCTGGTTAGACTACACTTGGAAGATTGTGTTCAGTTCTGATCATCTCGTATAGGAAGGATGTGGAGGCTCTAGAGAGGGTGCAGAGGAGATTTGTTAGGGTGATGCCTGGATTAGAGAGCATATCTTTTGAGGAAAGGTTAAGTGAGTTAGGGCTTTTCTCTTTGGAGTGAAGGATGATGAGAGGTGACTTACTAAAGAGTTGTATAAGGTGAGGGGAGGCATAGAGTGGACAAGTAGTGCCTTTTTCCGACAGCGGAAATAACTAATATGAGAGGGTTTTAAGGTGATTGGAGGAAAATATGGGGATAATGTCAGAGTTAGATTTTTTTTTTACACAGTGGTGAGTGCAGGGAATGTGCTGCCAGGGCTGGTGTGAGAGGCAGGTATGTTAGGGACATTTAAGGCACGTGGATGATAGCAAAATGGAGGTCTATGTGGGAGGGAAGGGTTAGATTGGAGTAGATTAAAAGGCCAGCACAACATCATAGTCCAAAGTGCCTGTATGGTGCTGTTCATACTGTTCTATATTTTAGACTTAAGCCTATGTGAACCCAGTCCATTCTATTTCTCTTTAGGCTTTTTAATTGTTCATGTTTTTGGATTTGGGTACTGCTTGTAAGGACAGCACTTGCTACCCATCCCTAATGAGTAAAAGTGGCGATGAGCTGCCTGGAGTGGGTGTAAGGTTAAGATGATCTCACGTTGCTTTGGGATAGCTACTTCCAAGAGTTGGGCGGGCCCAAAGATGACAAAATGGCAGTGAACGATGTTTTGAGACTGGAGAAAATGTGAGATCTGGCTGGGAGCCTACTGGGATGGTGGTCATTGGCCTTGGTGGTAGATGTTGCATTTGGGAGGCTTTACAATACATTCTGTCAATGGTTAAGCCCAAATGTTTCTGGTAAACTTAAGGCAACACCCTCCCAAAGCTGTCTTGTGCAGCAAGCAAAATTGAATGCAGCTGCTGACCCTAACCCTGACCCAGCTTGAGCGTTTGGCAATCTAATCCTGTGTTCAGCTGAGGCACTGGCAGCTTCTGTTGACATTTGGGACTGAATGTAAGACCCAGAGGTACATTGCTTTACGTAGGTTCTGTGCATGGGGCTGGCGGGGCTGGGGAGGAAGAACTGTGTAATGGTGTTTGGCATAGGTAGGGTTCCGTTTATATGTACACCATACGCAGGGAGCAGGGGCAGGTTGAATGAATGACATTTTCAGGAGGGGGTATTCACAAAAAATGCTATGCAATATATTCTGTCTTCCTAACTTGCCCACCAGCTTGTTCTGTCATTGCCCCGTATATAAAATTCTTGGAATTTTCTCTTCGCTGGGAAATGTCTAGTGGGTGGGGAAAACTCAGCTTCTTTACTTGTACTTGAAGCAGTTGCTGTCTTGTGATTGGGCTAGTCGACTTGGGTCGGTGTCCTCACAGGCCATGTGACTCTCTCTATTTCCCCCCCCCCCCCCATACTTCCCTCTGCCCACTGGAGATGCAGGAATGCGATCAGTTCTCTCAACCAGCCCCACTGAGGTGTTTCGCTCAACAGAGCAGTAGCCTGACAGTTGTCAGCTGAAAGGGCAGGGGTGAGGTATAGTCATCACAACAGGAGACTGCTGAAATGGGCGTTCAGTGTGCCTTTCTCAGGGATCCACTGTAAAAATAGTGAAGGAACTTCGCGATTTGTTTTAATTACCTGGACCAGTTCACTTTAACCTAAGTGCTCGGCTGTCAGCTGTTCTTGTGTGATTTCTTCCTGTGGTCTGGAGAGAATGTCAGGTGCTCTAACAGCTGCAGGTAAGGGTCACTTGTGAATTCAGCTGTTTAAACTTGGACTCTGATCATTTGTACGTTTGCATTGTGCTGAAGCGAGTTGGTGGGAAGGATTTGCTTGTTCTGAGACTCCTGCTGCCCTTTCAGTTGTGAAATGTGATTTATTTTTCCCCTTCAGAGCATGAATTTATTTTTTAAAAACTGAAATGACGCGATGCTCCTAGTCTTGTAGAAGGTTGAATTTAAAACTCCTAAGTTACATGTGTTGGGATATTGGGAATGCAACCTGTTTTTGTTTTTTAAAAAAATAATCTACTTAAGGATGACAAGTATCAATTTTTGAAGGAGATGACGGTTTATTTTAAGATTAAATTGTGGATATATTGTTTTGCTCCAGTTGATCAATCAGCAACTCGATTTCCCCTCAGGATGCATCCAACGCTGGGATTGCTGAGAGTAATGCCCTGAGGAAGATTTGAGCAATCATTTCTTAAAATTGCCAAGTTGCTTTTTCATCCCAGATTTCCTTTAACAAGTTATAGAAATAGTGAGGATTTTTGCTGGTGAGATGCAGCTTAAGGTGGGGCATGCATTGTTCAACTCTATCCTTCATCCAGTAGGTTAACAAAGGGAAGGCTGGAAGGATACAGTTAGCGTGACCTTGACTGTTCTCTTCCACTCTCTCATTCCCATCTTAAGATCTTCTATTCTCAGGATAGTTGTCAGTTGGATTGTTAAAATACCACGTGCAACATATCACAAATCTTGGTTTATTCATAAAATAGTTCTTGACCTTGAGCTAAACACCAGCAGTGAGGAGGTACATAACGTGGCTGGTTTCAGGTTGAAAAATAAGATTGTGTTGGACCTTTCTAGTCCTTTAACCCTTCAGATGAATTTAGACTTGAGGAACTGATCTGTTGTCAGTCTGAGAGTTCCGAACCCTGCAGGAGGGAAGCACAATGTGCTCTGGATGGAGGGAGTGAATGTCGTTATCCTGCAAATGTCTTGTCACTTTCAGAGTGCTGATTTGGGGTAGAGGGTGTAGAGCCTGCAGCTGTCACATTGGGACGGAGTCTGTTTGTTCAGAGATTTTTCCCCTGCATTTTCAGTGATTAACTGCAGCTGCCTTGAATTGACTTAAGATATGAATCAATACCTTAGTGTAAGATGTCTACCACACAATGGATCAGTGTTTTGAAATAAACCCCACAGCAACATTTCGGTGGGTTTTTGGTCGCATTTGAAATCTGACATTTCTAGTAAAAGATTGTGTCTTTGAGTTCTGTAGTAATTCAATACATCTCATAGGTAGTTGCAAGCTAGTATCTAGGAATCAGAGTTCTGCCAGGCTGGTATGTTATACAGACAGTCCAGAATAGTGGTGGGCCCTGGAAGCAGAATTTGTTAGTATTTAACAGGTTATGAAGGTGGTCGAACAGAAGGAGAATAAAGGAATGTGGTAGGTAGCAGGCGTTATCTGGGGTAACCACTAATGTAGGGGAAAAACACCAAAGTGACCGGCCTGACTGCAAGGCTCCTCCATGTGTTGTGACATCACCATCGTTGTCTGGTTCAGCACCTGAACCTGTGGTCTTCATCCCACTGGGCAGACCGCAGTTGCATGTGCATGTTGTTGAAGTATGATCTGTGTTCGTTTAGGTGTCAGTTGGTGTACTCTCATTAGGTGATTGGAGTGCTTTGCAGGGAAATTTGCATGCGCCAGGATGTTATTAAGCTAATGAAACCAATAGTACTTTCTAGTGATTTATTTCAAATCTAAGATCTTTTTCAATCCCTTTGTTTTGTTACGGTAAAATATTTTATTACTGGCCATTAGCTTTGACAACACAAAGTGAGTCACCCTGTTGTGCCTAACTAGCACTGCAGGATTACTCTGCCCACTTGAGGAGGCAGACAAAGCATTGATCCTTGTGACAAGTGATCACCGAGTCAAAGGAATGGGGAATGGGCGGTATCTGCACCAAGTACAGCAACCCTGAGAGCACATACCTGCTAAGCAAGTTCTTCCCAGAAACTGTATCCAATGTTACTTCCATCCTGATCACCATCTATGTGTGTGGTTGTACCAGGTGATATGTGGTTGTATCAGGTGGTATATGGAGCCTAAGTACATGGGTGCCAAGTATCTTTCAGTACCGAAGTCCTACCTGTCTCTGGTGTTGCAGAGGATAGTTCAGGCCCCATTACTATGCTTTGCCCCATTCAGCTGGACATTGCTGCACCAGTGGTCCTTTGTGGAGGAGTTCTTAAAAGTACACATCTTTGACCATAAGTCCATCAGGCTGTGTCAGTGCAGAATGCCTTGCAGATCCTGCGGGTCAGGGATTCTATGGATGTGGTGGGGTGTTTCCCTGAACAGACTGTCCAAACCACCTTGCAGAACGTATCACTAGATCTCACCAACAAGCATCATGTCCTTACTTGTTTGGTGGTGAAATGTGCCTGGGCAGTCAGATTCCTCCTGTACAGATAAAATATCATCCCCAACGCACACTTCCCATGGGACAGCTGCGCTTGGGAAGTAGTAGTTACCCATCTCTTTGCAGCCTGTGGACTTCCAAAGGGCTGTGTCCTGGTTCATCCCACCAGCCGTGTAACAGAGGACTCTGATCTATGGGCTGCTCCTGAGGACACACGGCAAAACAGACATCAGCTGTTGTTGGGAGACCATCAGCGTGGTGAAGCATGCTCTTTGGTCTTTCTGAAACTTGTTTGTCTTGTAGCACAGCAGGGTGTATGTAAGAGAGCTGCTGCAGATTGTCGCAGTCCAGGCTGTAGGAGTGCATACTGAGAGATGCATTGAATGCTAAGTCTCTGAAGGGAAGGACCAAATCTAGTAGGCTCCGTCCGCTTCCACGCTCGGAGGGGCAGCATTGGGTGGAGAAGATCCTCAGGCAATGAAAAGTGTATATCATCCCGGGGTCTACGCAAGTAGCACGGTGCTGTTTGTGCTATTTTTTTTCCATTTAAAAGTAAGTTTATATTACTGAATATATCGACCATGAATGTATGTTTTTATTCATAATAAAACAATTATTTCTTCCTAGTCCTGACGAAGGGTCTCGGCCTGAAACGTCGACAGCACTTCTCCCTATAGATGTTGCCTGGCCTGCTGTGTTCCACCAGTATTTTGTGTGTGTTGTTTGAATTTCCAGCATCTGCAGATTTCTTTGTGTTATTTCTTCCTAAGTATGTTTTTATTATGAAGTCTGTTTTTAGAACTTTGAACACTAGAGCACACTACAAGCCCTTTGACCCACAATATTATGATGTCCTTTTAACCATCTTTAAGATCAATCTAATGCTTCCCTCCTACGTAATCCTTCAGTTTTCTATTCTCCGTGTGCCTATCTAAGATTAGGCTTTGGGCTGGTGATCTGAAGGTCATTAGTTTGAGCCTCAGCCGAGGCAGCGTGTGTGTCCTTGAGCAAGGCATGTAACCACACACACACTGTTCCTGCATGTTTATAGCTCAGTGGTGGCGGTTGGTGCAGTATGAACAAGACAAGAGTGTCTGGCAGAGCATTTTACATATTCACTACTCTGTCTGTGTAAAACTCCAATCACCTTAAAATTGTGCTGCTCCCTATTCGCCAATCAGAATCAAAATTGGGTTTAACATCACTAGCATATGTTGTGAAATGTGTTCTTTTGCAGTAGCCGTGCATTATATAATAAAAAATATAAATGACAATAAATATATTATACAGAGGCCCAGGTTTTGAAGCCTCTGTGCCCTGTGAAAAAGGTCTCAGTTCATCCACTCGATCTATGCCTTTTCTCATTTTATACTCTGATCAAGTCATCTCCAGTCCAAAAAGCCTTAGCTTGCTCAACCTATTTTCAAAAGATATTCTCTGTAATCAAGGCAGTATCCTGGTAAATCTCCTTTGCACCCTTTCTAAAGCTTCCACACCCTTTCTATAATGAGGTGACCAGAACTTTATACATTATTCCAAGTGTGGTCTACTTCAAGTTTAATTGTCATTCAACCATACACGAATCAAAGGTGTCCTCTCGGACCCTTCGGGAGGCAAGTGCAGAAATTGCTGGGGCCTTGGCAGAGATATTTAAATCATTAGTAGTGACAGGTGAGGTGCCAGAGAATTGGAGGACAGCCAGTGTTGTTCCACTGTTGAAGAAAGGCTCTTAAAAATAAACCAGGAAATTTATAGGCCAGTGAGCCTGACATGAGTAGTGGGAAAGTTATTGAAGGTATTCTAAGGGACTGGATATATAAATATTTGGATACACATGGACTGATTAAGGATAGTCAACATGGCTTTGTGCATGGTAGGTTGTGTCAAACCAATCTTAGAGTTTTTTGAGGAAGCTACCAGGAAAGTTGATGAAGGTAAGGCAGTGGATGTTGTCTACGTGGACTTTTAGGAAGACATTTGACAAAGTGCCGCAAGGGAGGTTGGCCAAGAAGATTCAGTCGCTCAGTATTCAAAATCAGGTAGTAAATTGGATTAGACATTGGCTTTGTGGGAGAAGCCAGAGAGTGGTAGTAGATGGTTATCTCTCTGACTGGGGGCCTGTAACTAGTGGTGTGCATGCCACAAATATCGGTGCTGGGTCCACTGTTGTTTGTCATCTATATCGACGATCTCGGTGATAATGTGGTGAACTGGATCAGCAGATTTGCAGACAACACCAAGATTGAGGGTGTAGTGGACAGTGTGGAAGGCTATTGTGGTTTGCATTAGAATTGGGACCAGATGGAAATATGGGCTGAGAAGTGGCAGATAGAATTTAATACAGACAAGTGTGAGGTGTTGTACTTCAGTAGGACCGACCAAGGTTGGTCTGGCACAGTGAACAGTAGGCCAATGGGAGTGTGGTAGAACCAAGGTATCTGGGAATACAGGTCCATGATTCATTGAAAGTGGCATTACAGGTAGATAGAGCCATAAAGACAGCTTTTGGTACATTGGTCTTCATAAATCAAAGTAATGAGTACAGGAGTTGGGATGGTATGTTGAAGTTGAGCAAGATATTGGTGAGGTCTGGTTTCGAGTATTGTGTGCAGTTTTGGTCACCTACCTACAGGAAAGATGTAAATAAGGTTGAAAGAGTACAGAGAAAATCTACAAGGAAATTGCCAGAACTGGAGGATCTGGGTTATAAGGAAAGATTGAATAATATTTCCTAGAGCATAGAGGGGAGATTTGATAGAGGTATACAAAATTGCAAACATTATAGATAGGGTAATTGTGAGTAGGCCTTTTCCACTGAGGTTGGATGGATTCCAACCAGAGGTTATGGGTTAGGGGTGAAAGGTGAAAAGTTTAAGGGGAACATGAAGGGAAACTTATTCACTCAGAGGGTTGTGAGAGCATGAAATGAGCTGCCAGCACATTCAAGCTCATTTTCAAAGTTTAAGACAAGTTTAAGCAGGTACATGAATGGAGGGCAATGGTCCTGGTGCAGGTTGATGAAAGTAGACAGTTTAAATGGTTTAGCACAGATTAGATGGGCTAAAGAACCTGTTTCTGTGCTGTACTTTTCTATGAATACAGCCAAACAAAATGGTGTTACTCCAGGGATGAAGTGCGAAACACAGTACCAACAGCACAAGGCATGTACAACACACATAACATAGCAAGCACATATAAGATATCAGTAAAATACAGTAACACACAAAAAAATATATAATCCAAGTTCCCGAGTCAGTGAGTGTTGCAGCAGTGTGCAGACGAACACTGGCGGGCAACACCAACTCCAGCTTGGGTGGCACCCCACACCGCTTCTGCTTGAAGCCTAGTCCTTGCTACAACCAAGGCAATACAGCTCCCCTACCATTTGCCCCTGCTGTCCGCCAATAAATTAGTGAATCAGACTTGCAGTGTTCCACCTTAACAATGCCCATCAGTGTATTGTGATCGTAAGAAAAGCACCTAAGATGATCACTCGCTTTGATCACACCCGTCTTTGCGCACTGACTCCTCTCTGACGCAGGCAGCAGCACAATACACACCAAGTCCAGCTCCTTCAGCTTATTTGCCAAGGAGCAATTCACTGATGGGGTAGCTGTGGTACTGTAAATTCTTAATGTCTAGCTGGGTTCTGTGATCATACAAAATGCATTTAAAAAGGAATAATGTCACCTTTGGTTGAAGCCACTGTGATCAAACATGCTGCCACAGAGCTGCAACGTTATTTCGAGGTTTGGAACACAAATCACCTGTCTAATGATGTCCAACACACTATATGCCGCCTTAACCACCCTATCAACTTGTTCAGCAATTTTGAGTGATTTATGGACATGGCCCCCGAGATCTCTGTTCCTTCACACTGCTAAAAATCATGCTATTAACCCTGTAGTCTGCTTTTCAATTCAACCTTCCAAAGTGAATCACATCACATTTCTCTGGGTTGATCCTCATCTGCCACTTCTTAGCCAAGTTCTACATCCTATCAATGTACCACTGTAAACTACAACAGCCTTCTATACTATCCACAACTCCACCAGCTTTCGTATTATTTGCAAACTTACTAACCTATTATTCCACTAACTCATCCAAGTCATTTATAACAAAATTGCAAAGATCAGGGGTCTCAGAACAGTTCCCTGCAGAATACCCCTGGTGACTGACCTACAGGTAGAATATGCTCCATCTGCAAGCACCTTCTGCTTTCTATGGGCAAGCCAATTCTGAATCTACACAACTAAGTTTTCCTGTTTCCCCTGCCTCCTGACTTCCTGAATGAGCCTACATGCGGAATCTTATCAAAAGCCTTACTGAATTCCAGGTACAGCACACCCGCTGCTCTACCTTCATCAATGTGTTTTATCACATCCACAAAGAATTCATCAGGCTCCTGAGACATAACCTACCTCTCACAAAGCCATACTGACTTTCCCTAGTCAAGCTATGCTTCTTCAAATGTATGTTAGGTTGGGTCTCAAGAAATCTTCTCCAATTATTTGCCCATCACTGAAGTAAGACAAGTCTATAATTTCTAGGATTATCCATACATTTTGTTTTTTAAGAAAAAGATGGAATAACATAAATATAGGACTCTGACAGTGTGGCACTCCCTCAGGACTGCTTTGCAGTAGCAGGTTGATTTCTGCGCTTGTCTGGAGTGAAGAGGTGATAAAAACCTCGTGTGGATTCAAATGTGCTGTGACTGATGGTGACAATGTTATCACAGGTTCTCCCTGGCATCTGTAAACTTTGTCTATTCGTCCTCCCTTTGTTTGTTAAGCCCTGCTGTATGCAAATTCTGTCCTCCAACAATGTAACTTTGCTGACAGTGTGTTTAAAAGTACTTGGTGATGCCATTGTAGATACAAGTTTTTATTGTATGCAGCTGACAAAGTCTAGTGAAGCAGTGTAGTGGACCAAGGCCACTGATTTACAATTATTCAGTTAAATTCCATTTCAGTTACATGGATGTTTTGGCAATGAAATATCCAATTCTGTCCATAATTCCACAAATTTGTTTCAAAAGCTTGCATATTGCATTGTTGATGATTCCTCTGTTAATACTGTTAAACTGTGACCCTAGTAAAGGTGCACTTCCAAGTGCAAGCATAAAGAACTATTACATTGGTTTAATTGGGAAAAAAATTTCTGCATTGACCTGTCTCTCTGCTAAGCATATAAGCATTTCCACTGGTTTTGCCCTACATAATACCACTGTGTCAGTTTAGTCATTCTCTAAAATAGTGGTCGCCAACCCGTTGATCACGATCGACTGGTGGATCTTTGAGACTTTCCCAGTAGATCCCAAAAAAAAAGAAAAATAAAAGCACAAGTACTTTAGAGAGATTGTTTCCGGGTTGCGGGGTTTTAGTTCCGTTCTTTCTGCCCAGTGTGCAGGCGTGTAGCTCCCCCGCCATGCACTACACAGTGTACTTCAGTGGTCTCCAACCATGAGGAGACGATATGATTTGTTGAACTTGAACTCACGCGAGGTCATCAGTTGCCTAACTATAGTGATACCCTCGTGCGGCCGGCGGGAAGTGCCATTGGTACCGGCCTGGAGCGCAGACAGATGGGCCTGTTTAGCACACCGAATGTTCGTGGGGAACCCGGTGCTAAAATATTTGTAGATGACTTAATTCAGGCTCAGGGTTTCATAAATAGCAGAGCAGCTACCTCGCTGGAATCTACTGAAACAAACTTTTGTCGGCCGATAGATCCTACAAGAGGGGCAGGCGTGCGCCCTGTCGCACTCCTCGCCCGGTCGGTCGTTCTCTCCAGACTGCGATTGCCACGGCCCTGGCATGGGAACAGCCGCACTTGGCCAAGGCATCTGGCGGCGGGTGGGCGGGAGCTTGTCTAATGAGGCAATGAAGCGCTCAAAACTGCTTCGGTACCCTGAGTACACTTAAAGACATTGACTTGTCTTACTTCAGTGATGGGCAAATAATTGGAGAAGATTTCTTGAGACCCAACCTAACATACATTTGAAGAAGCATAGCTTGACTAGGGACTTAAAAACGTTGAGTTTTTTCAGCGGAAAAAAACGTGAGCAAGCAGGACAGAAGCTAAGTGCTGATAGCTATGTAAACTAAATTGTGGAATAGACTGGACATAAGGAACCTGCTTCGAGTATCACTGTATTCCGGTCGTGTTTAACACCCACTCCCCCCCCCGCCCCCAGTTGGCCGGTCAGCAGTAATATTGTCAATATTAAACCGGTCCGCAGTGCAAAAAAAGGTGGTGACTGCTGGTGGACATACATTATTTCTGCTTCCGGGTTGCAGGGTTTTACTTCCGGTCTTTTATGCCTGGTGCGCATGAGTGTGACTAATTGATTTAGTAGGGTCGATCTTGCCTTTCACTAAGGCTGAGGTAGGGGATCTTGGGCTTAAAAAGGTTGGTGACCACTAGTCTAAAACTTGCTCAGTTTTGCTGTAGGATATTTTACTGGTTATTATTTCTTGGCCAATGAGCTGCAGATTTTAATCCTGTAATGGCCGCGAACATTTATGGCACTTATAAGCTTTACAATAAATTTGTCAGGCACGAAGCCCAGGAATGCAATGGGATGTTCTTCTGTCAGCTAGGTATGTTCACTGTGGTCTCAGTATTCAACTAGGCTTGTTTTAATTCTTTGCTTGGGAGTCGATGGCAAGGCTGGCATTTATGGCCTTTCTCACTTTCCTCTGTGAAGGTTGTAAACCTTTTTGATAAAATAGCCTGCTAATCATTGCAAGGGAAGTGTTGCAAGTGCCGTTGATCTGGACTGGTTGAATCAATGCTGTGCATGAAATACCTACAACGAACTAGCTAGGTATTCTCATTGTCCACTGGTTGAAATGCGGATGTGCTCCAAAGATAGGAATACCATTTTGTGAGCTCCACTATTTTTGCCACCTCCTTACTGTTGGCATCTCGTGCTGAGCAGTGGTCAGCCATAGCTGCAGACTCTTGACTGTTTTAACCGTCTGTGCAGGAGAGATGACCCATCTGACCCCTCGGTTCAGAGTTCCTATCCCATGCTGATATCTGCCTCCAAGTATCTCAAGGTCAGTTGGGAAATTTACTCTGCATGTCCTTTCAAAAAGGTTCATTTATTGTCAAAGTATACAACTCTGAAATTCTTCTCCGGGTAGCCAAAAAGAATTTCACATTTTGTAAGTGTCCAACCAAACGGCCTGACTTCTCTGTTCAATGTCGCCATCTACAGTTGTGCTTTCTGTGCATCTTTTTGGCTAATATAATCTGGTTACAGGCAGGTCCCGGGTTACGAACGAGACCTGTTCCTAAGTCTGTCTTTAAGTCAGCACAGGTACATACGATTCTCATTTAGCATCAGTTGGTCAATTGTTTTTCTTAGTATGTAGCATATATTTTACCTTCTAATGCAGAGCTTTTCTTTTTCTCATCATAAATGGCCTTGTAGCAGCTGAGGCCCTCAGTAAATGTACATTAAACTTTGGTGAACCTCTCTGTATTAGGATCTTGCTCATCCCTGCTTCAATGAGATGAAAGGCTTCAGCTAACTCTTTCGTCAAAAACTTTTTCGGTTCATAAGTTTCTAGGTCCCAGTCTTCTTCCTCAAATTTATCATCACTTTATCCTTTAAAATTGTTTCGATCATTGACCGACTGCTGCGTCGTGCTTTTCCAATGACTGATGGTGTTTCACCTCTTTCTGATTACTTTATTATTTCCACTTTATTTTCAATTGTGATTGATTTCCTTTTTGATGCATCACCAGCACTTGCATCAGATTTACGCTTTGGAGGCATGGTTACAAGAGTAAATAAGAGCAAAATGTAAGCCAAATACAAAGTTACACACTCAACACAGTGTTAATGGCAACGTGATCCGACTTAAAATGGCAGATGGCATTCTCCTTCCTCGAGCTGACGAACTGCTGAAGCCGTGCAATGTTTTCACAAGCATTACAAAGTAGTGCTTGCATTCGTTATTACGAATCATTGTATTTAACTCAAATTTTTAATATAATAGGCTTTATGGCAGTCTGTTCATAAGTAAGAGTTGTCTGTAAGTTGGATGTTTGTAACTCAGGGACTGCCTGTATTTCAAAGTTCAAAATTCCAAATAATTTTTTATCAAAATCACCATATACAATCCAGGGATTCATTACAGGGTAATTCATAATGAGAAGGCTGATTTTATGATTGGAACAGAAGGTATTGGGAGATTTAACGAATATTCTTTCCCTTTATGCTTTGTGACGTGACTGGTTCTGTCAGAGAAGGAAGATTTATTAATCCTCAAAGGCATGTACTGTGTACATTGGGTGGGGGGGGGTGTGGGGTGGAGAATGTGAATAGGCCTGTGGGGAAAGGCAGTTGACAGGGGTATGTGACTACTCTGAGAAATCTGTTAAGAATGATGTATCAAATAGCTTCCTTTGTATTTTACACTGATCTTCGCCATTGTGAAGAAAAACTGAGATCAGTTTTAAGATGCTGACTCAGTCATTTCGTAATATTTTCAGGAGTTAATACCAAAGAGATGAAATTTGTTCAAAAGGGGTCAAACTCAGTTTTATTGACCTTGGATGTGATATCAGACGTGTACTTGGTTCGATGAAGGTCACTTTCCCTAAGCAGATGGCTTGACTACTTAGTTCAATGTCGCCATCTACTGTTGTGCATTCTGTGTGTTTTGTTGGCATATAACTGGTTAATTCAAAGTTCAGAATTCAAAATAAATTTATTATCAAAGTACCTATATGTCACTATATACAACCCTGAGATTCATTTTCTCGTAGGCATACTCAATAAATCTATGGAATAATAACCCAAGCAGAATCAATGAAAGACAGCCCAACTTGGGCATTCAACCAGTGTGCACTGACAACAAACGACGCAAGTACAAGAAGAAAGAAAGAATAAATAAATAAACAAAAAATATCAAGAACATGAGATGAAGAGTCCTTGAAATTGGGGACAATTGCTGCCTTTTTGGAGGTGGGAACAGAATGTATGTATGAACTTTGAGCTCACAGGGATTCCCAGCTTGGGCTCCAGGGTCCCCTTGCTTAATGGTATTGGTCCATGGCATAAAAAATGTTGGAATCTGAGAGAGTGAAATGCAAGGACGAAATATTGCCCAACAGTGCATTTACAGAATATGTTAAATACTTTCTTTCAAAAAGCAGCATAATATAGGTAAATGTGTGGTTGGTTGTCACAAATGACTGTGAGTAGGCCGCAAGGTCCCTCAAGTCAGCCTGCCATTCAGTACGATCATGTAGACCAACTCTTTTGTGCCAGTTCCTTAATTTTTAAATTTATCTATCCCCACCTTAAATATTTCTAATGATTTGCCTTTCACCACCCTCAAGGGCAGGGAATTGCAGAGATTCACTACTCTCAGAAGGAATTTCTATGAACCTCAGTTTTGATCTCTGGAGGACTTTTTACTCATGGGATAATGTCTTTCCTAACCAGGGAGGTCACTCTGCTTAGTAAGTGAGACTTGTGGCTATGAAACAATCTCAGGTTCTGGGGCCTCCTCCGTGGTGGGTTGTAGGAGTTAACTTTGGATCTGCAGGAAATGGTTCTGACAGCTTTTCTTCTGGACGTATTGACATCCTGAACAGTGCATGTCAAACTGCTCAACCTGCTGATCTATCCCAGGCCACCAGAGAAGGTTTCAAACCAATGCTTTCATTTTGACCACACCTAGATAACCAGCATGTAACGCCTTTGTCACAGTGAAAGCTGTCAACGTCCAAACCCAGGGAGATGGAAACAAGAGTTTATATGTAGGAATGCCAGCAGAACATCGGCATGACCAAGCAAAACCATGAGACGAATCATTCTCAACACAAGGATTCCACAATGATCAGGAACAGACTGTGGAAAATAAGTATCAGTCACAATAAACTTGACAAGATCAAACAGAAAACACAAGATCTTGCAACTCTAATTAAGACAAAAATTAATAAAAACAGGTACTCAAGAATCCTAGAAGCCAAATGGGTCACCGGAGGCCTGCAGATATCATGACACCTTCTAACACTTTTGCTCTCAGCTTGGATGGTACAACAGCTCTCAATCCCTACTTAAGGCAAAACCCAGCAAGGGCAAGTGCAGCCCAGCACCGGTAAAAATGTCTAGCCCAGCACATTCCAGCCATTTTTGGTGGCTATGTAGACCCGAGACAGTGTGGGGTCTTTTTTGGTTTCCCTGCTGTATTTGGGAGACTTCACACTAGGATCAATACATCAAGAAGTGTGTCCTCTTTTGTAAATTTTTCGGGTACTTCCTTTTCCAAGTGTAAGTGGGACAATCCTTCAGCATTCCCGTGATTACTGGTCCTCTAGAATGTAATCTTGTAATTCATTCTGTTGATATTAGTGGAACACCCTTCTGTGAAAATGAACACTAATGGTTGATGATCCACTCTCCCATACAAGTACTGCTTGAAATGTTTTACACTCCAAATGAGGCTCACTGCCTTCCTGTGAATCTGTGCATAATTTTGCTCTGCAGCAGTAAGGGGAGGGGAGGTGACGCAAAGGCTATGGGGTGTTCACTTCCATCACTCATAACATGTGGCGACTATACATGTATACCATAAGGCAAGGCATCACAGACAAGCTTCACTGGACAATGTGGATCATAATGTGTGAGCACGGTGTCTGATGTCACTGTTTTCTTTGCCAGTTCCCGAGGTGGAGCACAGTAGCCAGGTTTAGCAGGAATTTGTTGCAGTGATTGACAAATGCTAAAAAGGATCACAACCGTGACACATCCTTTGGCCTTGGGGCATCTACCACTTCTCGAATTTTCTCAGCACATCTGTGTAAACCTTGTGCATCAATGACGTGACCACAGTAATTAATGCTTAAATAATTCATACTTGTTGCATTGTGCTCTAAGCCTATAATCTTCTAATCTTTTTAATACTATCAAATGCTGGAGCTGACAGTCCCATGGGAAGATCACTTGGAAGAGGCCTTTGAAAGGAAGCTATCAAAGTATGCAGGACTGGTCAGCAACTGCCAGTAGGCTGGATGGAGAGTGAGGTGTCTCCCAGTGAAAGTTGGTTGTAGGGGATTCGCAGCCCATTCCTTGGCCAGAGCCTACAGCAATTTGGGCATCGAGGGAGCGAGGAAGATCCGCAGTACCACCGAGGCAGCAGAGAGGGCCTCAAGGTGGCTGTGGCTCAAGAGAGGGGAGCCATGGAGTCATGTGTAGCCAGCCATCTGGACACAAGCTGGGGTCTGATCAGCCCCGGCTGGGTCACCTGGAGGAGGGTGTATGATGTTGAAAGACCCGAAACACCCGATGATTCCAGGAACATTACTGATGATGTGTCCAGAAGAGATACCTTGCAGAACCTGGTCCATAATTTTCTGACAGAGTGCAGGTGCAGATGGTACTCCGAAATAAGCCTATTATAGCGATAAAACCCTTTGTGCGTGTTTATGGTGAGAAACACTATGGACCATCCTATCAAATGCAGGGAGGCCTTAGTGAAGTACATTTTGTTGAAATGTTTTCCTCCAGAAGGGTTTGCAAAGATATCTTCTATGCTGGGTAGATTGATAAACCATATAACAATTACAGCATGGAAACAAGCCAACTCGGCTCTTCTAGTCCATGCATAATGAATAATAAAATAAAATGGGCAGCATGGTGCCCTGTTGGTTGGCACTGTTACCTTGTGGGATTCGGTGAAAACTAGAGTTAAGATTGGATCAGCCCTGATCTTGTTGAATGGCAGAGCAGGCTTGAGGGGCCGATTGGCCTACTCCTGCTCCTATCTCTTATTATGTTCTTATGCCAAACGCTTACTTTCACCTAGTCCAGGGGTCAGCAACCTTTACCACTGAAAGAGCCACTTGGACCCGTTTCCCACAGAAAAGAAAACACTGGGAGCCGCAAAACCCGTTTGACATTTAAAATGAAATAACACTGCATACAACGTTTTGTTTTGCCTTTATGCTATGTATAAACAAACTATAATGTGTTGCATTTATGAAATTGATGAACTCCTGCAGAGAAAACGAAATTACATTTCTGCATGCAACAGAAACATTTTGAACTCCGAAAAAAAGACGTTAGGTTAAAGGTTACTTTTAAGTAAAATACTCAACGTCTATTTGAGTCCTTCTTGTATTTATGAAAAACGCCAAACTTAAATTTGCCGCCAGCAGCAAATCAAAAATAACATCAGCCAGCTGTCAGCCTGAAAAATAAAAGGACTATTTCACTGAACAATGAAAACATATGAATATACGCAAAATAATAGGCAATTAAAATATTTATCATACTTGTTCAGGTTGACTCACACCTGACAATGCAGTCGTATCAGTAGGGATGGATCGATGCTTAGGGGAGTGACCGGGAAGGATAATGTGTTTTTTTCCTCTCTGAACTCACAGAAGCGTTTCCCAAACGATGTTTGCATTGCGATGATTGCAGAATGTAAATACTCCGAATTTATCATGTCGTGACATTGTTTGAACTCTCTCAAATTGGGCAAGTGAGACAATGTGCCTTTCTGTAAATCTCTGGCAAGCAACGTCAACTTGCGCTCGAATGCCAAAACATCCTCCAACATGTGCAGGGCTGTACGTCCTTACCCCGTTGAAGAGCTGTGTTCAGCGTGTTCAGGTGCGCTGTCATGTCTACCATGAAGTGTAGCTTTTCCAGCCACTCTGGCTGTTCCAGCTCAGGAAAGTTGAGCCCTTTGCTGCCCAGGAAAGTTTTCACTTCTTCCAGACACGCGACAAAGCGTTTCAGCACCTCCCCTCTGGACAGCCAGTGATAAAAACACGTAGCGGTTGCTACACGCAGTCAGTAAACTGCAGTCAAAGATAGCTTTATTCGAACTAAACAGCCTTGCTTTTAAGCCTCCCTCAACCCGCCCCCCATGGGCGCGGATGCTGCAAAAGACACGTACTCACAAACCCCCGTAGGCTATCTCCCTTAGCCTGAATGCTGGCTAATTGTGAGCCGGTTCGGATGTGTCAGGAAATGGGTCGCCACACATCTTATTTAGATTGTACAAGATCACCATAATCTTCAAATTTAGATTTACATTTCAAAAACTAACAAACTAACATAAAATACATTTTAATTAAATACTGACCATGTAGCGGTGTGCTACACGCAGCGCTAAAATTACGACACGGAGTCGGTAACTGCAGTCGAAGGAAAAAACCTTATTCGAAATCTTCAGCCTCACTTTTAAGCCTCCCTCAACCTGCCCCCCATGGCGCAGAGGCTCCAAAGCTCTGTGCTCGCAAACCCCCGTAGGCTATCTAATTGTGAGTCGGTTCGGATGTGCCAGGAAAAGGGTCGCCACAACCAATTATTTCCCAAAGTAACAGGGAGCCGCAGCACAGACGTAAAAGAGCCACATGTGGCTCCGGAGCCGCGGGTTGCCGACCCCCGACCTAGTCCCACTGACCCGCACTCAGCCCATAACCCTACATTCCTTTCCTGTCCATGTACCTATCCAATTTTGCTACCACTCTCTGAGTAAGGAAATTCCCTCTCATGTTACCCTTAAACTTTTGCCCCCTAAGTCCCAACTCATGTCCTCTTGTTTGAATCTCCCCTACTCTCAATGGAAAAAGCCTATCCACGTCAACTCTATCTATCCCCCTCATAATTTTAAATAACTCTATTAAGTCCCCACTCAACCTTTTACTCTCCAAAGAATAAAGACCTAACTTGTTCAATCTTTCCCTGTAACTTAGGTGCTTAAACCCAGGTAACATCCTAGTAAATCTTCTCTGTACTCTCTCTATTTTGTGGACATCTTTCCTATAATTCAGTGACCAGAACTGTGCACAATACTCCGAATTCGGCCTTACCAATGCCTCGTACAATTTTAACATTACATCCCAACTCCTGTACTCAATGCTCTGATTTATAAAGGCCAACATACCAAAAGCTTTCTTCACCACCCTATCCACATGAGATTCCACCTTCAGGAAACTATGCACCATTATTCCTAGATCACTCTGTTCTATTGGATTCTTCAAAGCCCTTCCATTTACCATGTATGTCCTATTTTGATTATTCCTACTAAAATGTAGCACCTCACACTTACCAGCATTAAACTCCATCTGCCATCGCTCAGCCCACTCTTCTAACTGGCCTAAATCTCTCTGCAAACTTTGAAAACTTACTTCATTATCCACAACACCACCTACCTTAGTATCATCTGCATACTTACTAATCCAATTTACCACCCCATCATCCAGATCATTAATGTGTATGACAAACAACATTGGACCCAGTACAGATCCCTGAGGCACACCACTAGTCACCGGTCTCCAACCTGACAAACAGTTATCCACCACTACTCTCTGGCATCTCCCATCCAGCCACTGTTGAATCCATTTTACTACTTCAATATTAATACCTAACAGTTGAACCTTCTTAACTATCCTTCCATGCGGAACCTTGTAAAAGGCCTTACTGAAGTCCATATAGACAACATCCACTGCTTTACCCTCGTCAACTTTCCTCGTAACCTCTTAAAAAAAATTCAATAAAATTGACAACATGACCTTCCACACACAAATCCATGTTGACTGTTCCCAATCGGACCTTGTCTATCCAGATAATTGTATATACCATCTCTAAGAATATTTTCCATTAATTTACCCACCACTGACGTCAAACTGACAGGCCTATAATTGCTAGTTTTACTCTTAGAACCCTTTTTAAACAATGGAACCACGTGAGCAATATGCCAATCCTCCGGCACCATCCCCGTTTCTAATGACATTTGAAATATTTCTGTCAGAGCCCCTGCTATTTCTACACTAACCTCCCTCAAGGTCCTTGGGAATATCTTGTCAGGACCCGGAGATTTATCCAATTTAATATTCCTTAAAAGCACCAGTACTTCCTCCTCTTTAATTGTCATAGTTTCCATAACTTCCCTACTTGTTTCCCTTACCTTACACAATTCAATATCCTTCTCCTTAGTGAACACCGAAGAAAAGAAATTGTTCAAAGTCTCCCCAATCTCTTTCGGCTCCACACATAGCTGTCCACTCTGATTCTCTAAGGGACTAATTTTATCCCTCACTATCCTTTTGCTATTAATATAACTGTAGAAACCCTTCGGATTTATTTTCTCCTTACTTGCCAAAGCACCCTCATATCTTCTTTTAGCTTTTCTAATTTCTTTCTTAAGATTCTTCTTACATTCTTTATATTCCTCGAGCACCTCATTTACTCCATGCTGCCTATATTTATTGTAGATATCTCTCTTTTTCCTAACCAAGTTTCCAATATCCCTTGAAAACCATGGCTCTCTCAAACTTTCGACCTTTCTTTTTAACCTAACAGGAACATAAAGATTCTGTACCCTCAAAATTTCACCTTTAAATGACCTCCATTTCTCTATTTCATCCTTCCCATAAAACAAATTGATCCAATCCATTAAATCCTTTCGCATCTCCTCAAAGTTAGCCATTCTCCAATCAAAAATCTCAACCCTGGGTCCAGTCCTATCCTTCTCCATAATTATATTGAAACTAATGGCATTGTGAACACATACCTCCGTCACCTGACTTATTTCATTCCCTAACAGAAGATCCAACACTGCCCCTTCTGTAGTTGGTTCCTCTATGTATTGCTGCAAAAAACTATCCTGCACACATTTTACAAACTCCAAACTATCCATCCCTTTTACAGTATGGGCTTCCCAGTCTATGTGTGGAAAATTAAAATCTCCCACAATCACAATCCTGTGCTTACTACAAATATCCGTTATCTCCTTGCAAATTTGCTCCTCCAATTCTCGCTCCCCATTAGGTGGTCTATAATACACCCCTATAAGTGTTACTACACCTTTCCCATTCCTCAATTCCACCCAAATAGTCTCCCTGGACGAGCCCTGTAATCTATCCTGCCAGAGCACCACTGTAATATTTTCTCTGACAAGCAACGCAACACCTCCCCCTCTTGCCCCTCCAGTTCTATCACACCTGAAGCAACGAAATCCAGGAATACTTAGATGCCAGTAACACCCCCCCTGCAACCATGTTTCACTAATAGCTACAGCATCATATTTCCAGGTATCAATCCATGCTCTAAGCTCATCCACCTTTCTTACAATGCTCCTAGCATTAAAATAAATGCATTTAAGAAATTCTCCACCTCTTCCTTTCTGCTTATCTCTAACAGTACAAAGAACTTTACTGTCTTCTTTTTCTTCCCTTACATCTGTTCCTACACTCTGGTTCCCCTCCCCCCTCATATCTAGTTTAAATCCACTGGAGCCTCTCTAGCAAACCTACCTGCAAGAATATTTGTCCCCCTCCAGTTCAGATGTAAACCGTCCCACTGGAACAGGTCCCACCTTCCCTGGAAAACTGCCCAATTATCTATAAATCTGAAGCCCTCCCTCCTGCACCGTGTCTTCAGCCACATGTTGATCTGCACTATCTTACTATTTCTAAACCCACCTGCACGTGGCACTGGTAGCAATCCTGAGATTGCTATCCTGGAGGTCCTGTCCTTTAACTTGGCACCTAGCTCCCTAACCTCACCTTCCAGGACCTCCTCACTCTTCCTACCCATGTCATGGGTCCCGACATGGGCCATGACATCTGGCTGTTCACCCTCCCTCTTGAGAATACTGAGAACTCGATCCAAGATACTGTGGACCCTGGCACCAGGGAGGCAACAGACCATCCGGGATTCTGGATCTCTTCCACAGAACCTCCTATCTGTCCCCCTAACTATCGAATCCCCTATCACCTGTCTCCTGACTCCTAGGGGTGACTATCTCCCTGAAACTCCTGTCTATTCCTGCCTCTGCCTCCCAAATGATCCAAAGTTCAATCAGCTCCAGCACCAGTTCCCTAACACTGTTTGTCAGGAGCTGCAGCTGGATGCACCTTTTGCAGGTGTAGTCATCAGGGACAGCTGTGCTCGCCCTGACTTCCCACATACTGCAAACGGAGCACTCAACTGCCCTAACTACTGCTTCCATTACCTACTCCGAATCTAATTAGATTAATTAAAGGAGTTTACTCGCCTTACCTCAACTGGAGTGAAGCTCGTACTCAGCCTCTGCTCGCTATTTAAATTCTCCCGCTGCCTCTTGGGCCGACTTCCACGCACTTGCACAGTTGTGCCCCATTCAAACCTCAACTCTGTCTGTTATCGCCAAAGTCTGATTGAGCCAAAGCCATCCCACTCTGCCTCAGTCCACTACAACGATGGCCGCTGTATATGGCGGTCTTTCTCTTTAAACCTTTGGCGCACTACGTCATGCGCCTGCACAGTCTAGCCTCTTTGCCGCGATCAGTTAAAAAAAACAGCTTCTCTCTGAGTTTCTTTTACCTCTTCCCTCTCCGCCTCTTGCTGTGATTTAAATGGTGAGTAAAATATCTATAGATCCTGATAGACCATTCTTCTTAGCTTTTGCAGCCACTGATGTTGCTTATGGTCTCCACTCAACCTTGGAAAGAATTCTTCAGCCTCCATGCAATCTACCTCACTGGCTACTTTATCACGGATGGTATAAAGAACCAGGCAAGCTTTGTAAAACTTGGGTATGGCATTTTCATTTAACACTTGATATATTTGAGTTTTCGAGTGACATCCTTAAACACTGCTGTGGTGTAATCCAGTGTCTTTCTTAATTTGTTTTCAATTGACTATTACAGGGGATGTGACAGGCTAACGGTGGATGAATCTCTAATCAAGTTGTTGTTGTCTCAGTCAATCACATTCCCACAATGCTGCCATCCTGGTTTCATCACATACAAGCTCAATGTGGCTTGTTGATTGTTGTATTTCAGTTTGACAAATGTTATTCCCATAGGAGTTATCTTTTCTCCGGTGTAAGTCCTAAGTTGGATATCTGCAGGCTTTAGTTCAGTATCTTTGAAATATTATTCAAACTCATACTGTGGAATAATTGAAACAGCTGAGCTGGTGTCCAATCACAAACAAGAGAAAATCTACAGATGTTGGAACTCCAAGCAACACACACAGAATGCTGGAGGAACTCAACATGGCAATGTCCAATTCCTTTTAAAGTAATTTGCTATTCACTTCTCGTATTAAGTTTTACATTGTAAATCTTAAGCCTACCGAGTTCTGTATCACTCTCATGATTATCAGATTTTTTATCAACCACAGATTATTGCTCTTTTTGAAACTGCAACTTATCTTTTTCTCTTCGCTGTGCAATCATTTCGTTTTTGTCTGCCTGATATGCTCATTGTATATGTCCTATTTCTTTGTATTTTCTGCAAGTTTCGCTTTAAGCCTGTATTGGTCTGGTGAATGTGAGTCCCTGCCACAACAGTAACACAATTCATTTGATAGGCCAGCTTCTATTTGGATGCTGCAATTTTTGTTCACTCTCACCTTTATTTCTGACTGCAACTCAATTTAATCTCTGGCTGCAGCTTCCATTGATACAGTGCTTCAATTATGAGCTGTTTTTGAATGTTGTTTTGTAAGATTCCACAATCTAAGCAATCTCTTTAAGTCCTTTACTGAACTGGTATTATTCAGACAATTTCTTCAGATCAGCCACATATAATGAAATGGACCTCCTTCCCTTCTGATTCTGCTTATGAAACCTAAAGCATTCTGCAATCAACAATGGTTTTGATTCTAAATGTTCTTATATTACATTTCATGATATTGCCCGCTCTATAAAGCTGTCTTCTTTATTGACTGGTTGCATCACAGTCTGATAAGGAACCACCAATGCCCTTGAATGGAAAATCCTACAAAAAGTAGTGGATACAGCCAGTCCATTATGTGTAAAGCCCTCCCCTCCACTGGGCACATCTGGATGGAGTGTTGTCACAGGAAAACAGCATCCATCATCAGGGACCCCTCCAACTATCCAGTTCATGCTCTGTTTTTGCTGTTGCCATCAAGAAGAAGGTACAGGAGCCTCAGGACTCTCACCACCAGGTTCAGGAACAATTATTATCCCTCAACTATGAGGGTCTTGAACCATTAGGGATAATTTAATTCAACTTCACTTGCCCCATCACTGAATTATTTCCACAACCCAGGGACTCAATTTCAAAGACTTCATCTCATGTTTTTTGATATTTATTGCTTATTTATTATTATGTTTTCTCTTTTGTATTTGTAGTTTGTTTTCTTTTACATATTAGCTGTTTGTCTGCCCTGCTGGGTGTGGCTTTTAATGGATTCTGTTATAGTTCTTGGATTTACTTAGCATGCCCATAATAAAATGGACTGTGGGTTTGTATATGGTATTATACATGTACTTTGATAATCAGTTTACTTTGAACTTTGAGATGTATTGGGTGAAAATTGACAAGAAAATTAGACAAACATACTTCTAAAGGCATTCTGTTTAGCCTGCAGAGCTCTTAAATTCCCTGCTCTACATAGGGATTAATTACCTGTGCCTTGATACTGACCCAAAATGGTTAGTTACAGATCATCTTTTGGAAGTGATCACAGAATGATCACACCTTAATAGTGTGCCATCAGAGAGTCGTTTTCAGCATAGCCTGGTAGTTAGATGCAGAGAAAGACTGCAATGCAGAACCTGCTAGTTGAGCTGAGAGTGGAGAGCTGGTGTGTACAGTTTATGTGCCCCTGAAGAATTATGATGACTTGAATTGCTGCAGCACGTTGCTCGGTTATTGTGCGTGTCAGACAAGCTGCCCGCTGTGGCCAGGGAATGAACAGATGTCCGTTGCAGGTTGTCAGGTTTTGGTATTCTGAACTGCATGCTGTAACATTTTTTGGTGGAATGTGTAATATTTCAGTTTTTTTGTGGGGTGGTGGTGCTGAAGAGATTGACAGGTAGGTAGGAAGTAGGGGCCTGTCTGTTTCTGAACTTGACTAACAGTGGATCTGAGTAAGTGTCCTGGATGCACTGTGAACTGCAGGATCAGTGTATGTTGGAATGTCAGTGTGATTACTCTGACTGAACTGCGTTAGATTTGGCCTGGGGTGGATGTATTAAATCTCTAGAGCTCATGTCTTGTACCTCATGCTCTTGTATTGCCTTCCTCCAATCTTGGTTTGCTGTGCTGCACAGTGCTATTTACAGTGAAGGTTAACCTCAGGAGAAAATTGACAAGTGGAGAGACCCTGTGCAGCGGTTAGGGCAATTGATTTACAGTGCCAGTGATCACTGATTGGAATTCGATTCCCACCATTGTAAGGAGTTTCCTCCCCCATTCCAAAGATATAGGGGTCAGGATTAGTGAACTTTGAGTATGCTATGTTGGCGATAGAAGTGTGATGACGCTTGTGGACTGGCCCAGTACAATCCCCAGACTGTGGTGATTAATACAAAGCACACATTTCACTGTATGTTTTGATGTACGTGTGACAAATAAAGCCAATCCTTGTATTTGAGTGTAAATTAATTTCTTTAGCTGTGTATGTGTTATAATGACTGACTTGCACTGTCAGTACAGTTGCTAAATCACAGCAATTCTCATTGGCTCTGTTTCACTTCTCACGTGACCTTGAAGTACATTCTAATCATATTAATGAGGTTGTGAGAGCAGTTTAGGACTCCTAATTACAGGGCAATGTGACCCTCCTTCTCTGAGAGGCTTCCTTTGACACAGGTGCTTTGTCTCACTGGGGTTTACCAATGTCATGTTTGATGTCAGTGGTGCAAGTGTAACTTTGTGTAGTCTTGATTTCTCTTTACTTGCCTTTGTTCTGCCTGTTTTTTTTAAATAAGTAGTTTCATTAGGAAATCTGCACAGGTGTAAAATTTATGCAAGTAGCCTGCACCCCCCCCCCCCCACATTATATCACTAGTTAGCAGGAGCAAGTGAATGGGTGTTACTATTAGTTAAATCAAAACTTGTGGCTGTAATGTAAATCTGAGAACATGGATTCCTGTTGCTGATAATCTGGAGGAACACTAATTGATGGAGGAGTATGAGAAAAAGGGAGGATGTTTACATGAGCAAGAGACTCTACAGTCTCAGGGCACAGCCTCAGGATAAAGTGTCATGCCTTTGGAGGAATTTCTTCAGCCACTGTGGTGAATCTGTGGAATTTGTTGCCATGGATGGCAGTGGAGGCCAAATCATTGGGTGTATTTGAGACAGAGGTGGATTGTCCTGGGGGTTAGGGCGAAAGTGAGAAATGAGCTAATGTGATTTGAGTAGAAACACTGAAACACAATGGAGGCAGGAGTAGATCATTCAGACATTTGAGCCTCTGCTATGACTCAATAAGATTATGGTTCTGCATCTCAATACTGTTGTTGTGTGAATGAAATCACCGGGGAAGAGAGAGAGTTACTGGTAGATACAAAGCAGTTTCTTTATTCGACAAAACAAGGTACAGCAGGCATAATACGGAGATGTTTTCGGTGAAAAAGTCTGCTGGCCCAATGTGAGGCTCGATATTTATTTGCTAAACAGAGGACAATTCCATATTTACAAAGTATAGACAATGCTTTCTTTTGAAGCTACATACAGACTTCACACCTTCTGATTCGCATCCATCCCACAGGCACCAGCAGCATCTGGACTGGGCTTTGAGGAATCCATTGTTCCAAATTAAATCCACAGTACATTGTCAAGGAACAGAAGACTTTGAGCCAAATCAATTTGCTATACGTAAATGACCTAAACCCAAAAATCACTCTCAAATACCACATTCCAGCTCTTTCACTATATCCTTAACTAAAGACAGGAGTGATTGCTTTTGGAAGTGTACACCACACTTTCAAATTGTCTGGAGATAGAAATAGAACTGATGTGCTGAATTACTGAAGGATTTTTATTACTCTAAGATTAATGGAAAATATTCAGTTAAAAAGCTTGAGTGGTTGGGAGATGTCTCAGAATTCCTAAATATAGTTCAGAAGAACTTTTTAGGCAGGGTTTTTAGCCAGAACCTTTTAACTCAACAACCCGGGACGTGGGGTGTGTGAGGACATTGGCAATTCTTGCTGTCAGGGAACAAAATGGGGCATGCAGAGTTTGTGTCAGTAGGAAAGCATTCTTAAAAAGTTAGCTATAGAAGGATAGTTTTGCAAATTTCTAAGTGGCAATTTTACAAAATTGTGATTTCAGAAACAGAATCAGGTTTATTATTACTGACATATGCTGTGAAACTTGTTATTTGATGGCAGCAGTAAAGTGCAATATATAACATTCTGTAAATTACAATAATAGCATTAGACTACGAGACATATGAGTGAGATTAAGCCATTCATCCCATTGGATCTTCACCACCATTCGGTCATGGCTGATGTATTATCAACCCCATTCTGCTGCCTTCTCCCCATAACCTTTGATGCCCTTACTTGTCAAGAGCCTATGAAACTCCACTTTAAACATACCCCATGACTTGGCCTCCACAGCTGTCTGAAGCAATGAATTCCACAGATTCACTACCCTCTGGTTAAAGAAATTCCTCTTCATTATGTTCTAAAGGGATGTCCTTTCTCTTCTGAGGCTGTTCCCTCTGCTCCTAGACTCCCCACTATAGGAAACATCTTCTGCATGTCCACTTTATTTAGGCCTTTCAATATTTGATAGGCTTCAATGAGATCCCTTCTCATTCTTCTGAACTTCAGCTAGTACAGAACTAGAGCCACCAAATACCCCTCATAGTTAACCCTTTCATTCCTGGACTCATTCTCATGAACCTCCGCTGGACCCTCTCCAATGCCAGCACATCCTTTATTAGATAAGGGAGCCAAAATTGCTCACAGTACTCCAAGGGCAGTGTGACCAATAAGATGTTTATGTTAAAAGGTGAAATAAGTAATGCAAAAAGAGAGCAAAATAGTGACGTAGTTCATTGACTGTTCAAAAATGGCAGAGGGGAAGAAGCTGTTCTTAAAATACCAAGACAACAACACACACAAAATGCTGGTAGAACACAGCAGGCTAGGCAGCATCTATAGGGAGAAGCGCTTTCGACGTTTCGGGCCGAGACCCTTTCTAGCTGCTAGATGCTGCCTAGCCTGCTGTGTTCTACCAGCATTTTGTGTGTGTTGTTTGAATTTCCAGCATCTGCAGATTTCCTCGTATTTGCTCTTAAAATATGGAGTGTGTGTCTTCAAGAATGTGTAAACGCGTGAGCTCTGCATCAGTTATCTTAATGAATCTGCAAAATATGCTATTACAGAGAGAAAGCAAAATATTTTAACAAATTTCCCAAGACACAAGCAAATATTCCAAAGAGTGAGAGATACAAGTGACTGCAGATACTGGGATCCAGAGCCAATAAAATAAGTTGCTTGAGGAACTTGGCAGGTCAGGCAGCATCTGTGGAGGCAAAGGGATCATGACAATGTATAAAGAGGTGAGATAGGAGCTGGCAGGACGAGCTGAGTCAGGGTTGACGGCCACATGGAGTTGAGGGGGAAGAAGGGGTAAAGAATGAGGACTCCAGGTGAAAACTGGCAGAGGAAGGTGGTGGTTAAAGGAGGGATGCTGGTAAAAGGAGCAGTGAAGGGGATGGGATCAAGTGGAGGTGGATTTTGGAATCTGTAATTTGAACATTGTACTTGAAAACCACATTTATTGCATTTTCTGTCAAAAGTTTAGTTCTGTGTCATGACTTGGGTATTTGTGTTTCAGTCGGACAAGGTGATCCAGTGCTTGTATCCGGAGGGGAAGAGATGGAGGAAATGCAACTGAACAAGGAAATCCCTGTTGAGAATGAACATGGAGAGCAGAAAGATGTCGAGAAGGGTGATGAACTGCTCATAGAGGTGGGAGTGCCAGCTGAGGAGGTGCAAGGTACTGAGGTTTGCTTCAACGTCTTCAAGTGTATGGGTCTGAAGTTTGCCTTGAAGAATGAGAAACCAGTGAGGGCAGAGCCCGTGCAGCTACTTACCGCGTCGCAGGAAGAAGCTGGTGAGGCAGGGAGAGCAGTCAGCGAGCCCAGGCAAGAAGTGGAAGGAAGTGCTGAAGCCAACAGCGAGGCTGAGGGGAGCTCACCTGAAATCCTTACTCCAGAGAAAGCTGAAGAGTGTATTGAGCAGGAAGAAACCAAAGTAATGGACACAGAGGTTATCCCAACAGCTGCGGAGCCTGCCGTAAACACATCAGACAGCCCAGTGGTGGAACGGCTGTTGAGGAGATTTTTCAGACAGGACTATTTCTCAGGACTGCGAATAAAGCAGAGTTCCATGAAGGACAAAGAGGCACCACAGATCACTGACAAGGAAGGCAAGGAGGACATTAGGAGAGAGGCGACAGAGTGTGGACCTGACGTACAGCCATCCAATTCCCAGGATGCTGCTGAAGTCTCCGTTGCTCGGTCTCCTGAAAAAAATCAAGGGGGAGAGGAGGACTTTGAAGATCTTACAGCAGAATTAGCTAGTGTCAGGGTGGCAAGCGAGGCACCTGCTGTGGGTGAGATTGTGGCATCTGAAGTAAAAGAGAATGGTGCCACTGCAGAACATTCCATGGCTGCCAGTGATTTGGAGACAGACCAGCAGATCCCCAGTGCTGGAAAACCAATGGGAGAAGCAGGAGTGGATTCTCCTGCTCCTGAAGCCCCAGCAGAGTTTCAGATTGAACACAAGAAAGCCCAGAAAAAATCTTCAGTCAGTACTTTGGACCCCGTCAGTGCTGAGTGTGAGCTTGTCTCTTCTCAAAAGCCCAACCATCAAGATAGCCCAATCAAAAACCTTCTCACAAGTGGTAGCATCAAAAAACTGACCAAGGAAGACAAAGGTGAGAAAGGGGAAGCCAGCACAGGAGCTCTCAATGATGAAGCAAAACTGCAGTCTTCAACCAAGTGGAAAGGCATCCCTGACAGCAGTAAGCCAGATGGCCCACCAGCCTTTCCGGAGAAAATGGATGAAGGAATTGTAGCAGAAGTGACAGAGTCAGACTTGTTGCCCATGGAGCAGGAGGAGGCAAATGCTGACAGTGATGGGGAGAGGAAGGAAGCCATCACTGCCTGGGCTTCCTTTAAGAAGCTAATGACACCAAAGAAGCATCCAAAAGAGCCATTGGACAATGAGAGAGGTGACCAAGCAACTGACAAGGCAAAAAGCATGACCGCTTCCACTGAGAACACAGCCTCTGAGAAGCAAGAGGAGCCCAACTCCAGCGGTGAGGAGTCAAAACTGGATCAAACTACCGAGGACCTAAAAAAGAAGGCAGACACCACTGCAGCCTGGGAAGCACTAATCTGTGTGGCATCCTCGAAGAAAAGAGTGAGAAAACAATCTGAGTCTGACCGCCAAAAGCCAAACAAAGAGTCCCAGACTACAGAGGCAAGTGATCAGGTGCAAGACCATGCTGAGGTTACAGAGGGCAGCACCTCTCAAGGCCCTGATCAGGAGCAAAGGGAAAGATCTTTGAGCTGTGCCAAGAGCCCTCTGGAAGGCGAGGCTACCAATGGGGTAATTTCCACTTGGGAATCCTTCAAGCGATTTATGTCCCCCAGGCGTAGATCAAGTTCTAAGCTGAGAGAGCGCAGGGAGGAATCTGAACCTAAGCCAGCAGCAACAGAGGCTGCTAAGGAAGAATCGTGGGCACCTCTGAAGAAACTAATACATGGGAGAAAGAAGATGAGGCCGAACACTAAGCTGCAGCAACCTCAGTCCGAGCCTGCTGGAAAAGGTGCAGCCGACACAGAGTTTGCAGGGGACAAGAGTGAAGAGGAACCCGAAACACCATCTGTGGTTCCAATTTCCGAATATGATGATGTAGACATGATGCAAACGCCAGTGACAACAGCAGAGGAAACACTTCTTGGAAGAGATGATGCCATGGTGGGGAGAGTCCTCCAAGAGGGGCAGAAAGAGGCCACACAAAATATGAACCTGTTGACTTATCCGACCATGTCCAGCTGCCAAATACAGGTTCTGCCCAGCAGCCAAGTTGACATCCCCAAGCATAAACCAGACATTTCCACAGGGGAAGGCCCAAGCAAAGAGGAGTCAGGAACCTTCATGACTGGAGTGGCAGAGTCTACACATAAAGCAGCTGAGAAGATCTTAGCAATCACGGGTCCACTTGCAGAAGGCAATACGCAGGCTACAGCCGGTGAAGCAACAGTACAGGAAATGCCTGCAGAGCTGCAGGAGGTTGCACTCAAACAGGAGATTCCCCCGACTGCCATCGACCAGGCCTTGAAACAAGATGAAGCACAAGCAGGTGAATGCCAGCATTTGCTCCCTGCAGAGCATCAAGAGGTCAAGGACAGCATCACTGCCACGACTATAAGCCAGGATGGAGCATCATTGGTAGAGGAAGTGAAGACCAGAGATATGGAAGCTGTGAGAGAGCAGACATTGGAGGCCAATCAACGGGAGGATGTTAAAGAGACTGAAGCTGTTAGGGAGCAGTCAATTAAAATTGCTGAAGGGGGAAGCAAGAGAGAGCCACAGTCGATCACACCAGTCCCGGACAAGGCAGGAGCAGAGCAAATTATTGAATACAGAAAGACCGAGATCATTACAGCTCCTGCAGCCCGGAAGGATGAATCCACGGAGGATGCAAGTCTCCAAGAAAGCCGAGTGGAACAGACTGCAGAAGCTCCAATGCTGGTGGAAAAGAATGTGGCTGAGACTGAATACTTTGAACAGACAGTGGTGAGTTTTCTGCCAGAGGAAGTGAGCCAGGTAGAGACTAGTGAGCAGAATGTTGAGGTAACACCAGCAGTGAGTGTGATCGAAGTTCTACCTGCTGAAGATACAGTTGAAATCACTGCTGAGGAAATGATGGAGACTGAGAGTCATATAGAACCCACTAAAATCACACCAACAGTGGAAGTGACTGAGGTGGTTTGTGGTGAGATGGCTGACGTTACTCCAGAGGAGATAAAGAAAGCTGTATTAAATGAAGAACCCATTGAAATCTCACCCGCTGTAGGAGTAACTGAGGCAATTTGCAGTGATGTGACCACTGAGCTCACTGCTGTGGAAGTTGCAGAGGCTGTATTGGGCGAAGAACCCATTGAAATTTCTCAAGCAGTGGAAGTGACTGAGGTGACGTGCAGAGGCATCGATGAAATCACTCCAGAAGGAGCAATTACTGTGATGCATGAAGAGTCTACAGAGATCACTCTGGCAGGAACAAGGGAGATCATAACCGGTGTGCAACCTGTTGAGATCTCTCCTCTACCTTTAACTGAGATTAGTCCTGGTAGGGAGCCCATTGATATCAATCCAACAATGGGAGTGACAGAGGTAGTATGTAGTGAAGAGACTACAGAAATCACTCCAGGCCTTGTATCCAAGACTATACCTAGTGAAGAGCCCATCAAAATCACCCCAGTGGGAGTAACTGAGGCAGTCCTGGGTGAAGTGATGACTGAACTAGATCCAATGAGAGTAACAGATGTTCCTTTGGACAAAGAGCCCACTGAAATCGTTCCAATGAGAATTACTGAAGCTCTTTGTAGTGAAGAGAAAACTGAGCACAGTGTTGCTCTTGTGCAGGAGATTGCTCCAGCTGCAATCGAGCAGGACCTGAAACCAGATGCAGCCCAAATAGGTGAACGTCAAACTCTGCCCCCGATAGAGCAACAAGTGATTGATGACAACGTGACTGCCACAACTATGAGCAAGGATGGAGCCTTATCAGTAGAGGAAGGGAAGTCTGTAAATAAGGAAGTTGTGAGAGAACAGATGCTGGCAGCCGGTCAAAGTGAAGATGATGCAGAGACAGATGCTGATAAGGAGCAATCTTTGAAAAGTGCTGAAGAGCGAGGTGAGGGAGAGCCACAGACAATCACATCAATCCCTGACAAGGCAGGAGCAGAGCAAATTATTGAATGCAGAAAGACTGAGATCATTACAGCTCCTGCAGCCAGGAAGGATGAAACAGGAATAAAGCAAGTAGGTGACACAACGTTGGATGTTGCTCAGCGGGTGGCAGTGGGAAAGACTGAAGCTGCTGCTGTGGATAACTCAGAAAATGCTCAAGAGATGCGAGTGGAAAAGGCATTGGCTGAATCCACAGAAGTTGCAAGTCTCCAAGAAAGCCGAGTGGAACGGAGTGTGGAAACTCCAATGCTGGTGGAAAAGAATGTGGCTGAGACAGAGTACTTTGAAGAGAGCGGAGTGAGTTTTCTGCCAAAGGAAGTGAGTCAGATAAAGATTAGTGAGCAGAATGTTGAGGTAACACCAGCAGTGAGCATGATCGAAGTTCTACCTGCTGAAGATACGGTTGAAATCACTGCTGAGGAAATGATGGAGACTGAGAGTCATATAGAACCCACTAAAATCACACCAACAGTGGAAGTGACTGAGGTGGAGTGTGGAGAGATGGCTGATGTTACTCCAGAGGGAATAAAGGAGGCTTTATTAGGTGAGGAACCCATTGAAATGTCACCCGCTGTAGGAGTAACTGAGGCAATTTGCAGTGATGTGACTACTGAGCTCACTGTTGCGGAAGTTGCAGAGGCTGTATTGGGCGAAGAACCCATTGAAATTTCTCAAGCAGTGGAAGTGACTGGGGTGATGTGCAGAGGAATTGATGAAATCACTCCAGAAGGAGCAATTACTGTGATGCATGAAGAGTCTACGGAGATCACTCTGGCAGGAACAAGGGAGATCACAACCACTGTGCAACCTGTTGAGATCTCTCCTCTGCCTTTAACTGAGATTAGTCCTGGTAAGGAGCCCATTGATAACAATCCAACAATGGGAGTGACAGAGGTAGTATGTAGTGAAGAGACTACAGAAATCACTCCAGGCCTTGTATCCAAGACTATACCTAGTGAAGAGCCCATCAAAATCACCCCAGTGGGAGTAACTGAGGCAGTCCTGGGTGAAGTGATGACTGAACTAGATCCAATGAGAGTAACAGACGTTCCTTTGGACAAAGAGCCCACTGAAATCATTCCAATGAGAATTACTGAAGCTCTTTGTAGTGAAGAGAAAACTGAGCACAGTGTTGCTCTTGTGCAGGAGATTGCTCCAGCTGCAATCGAGCAGGACCTGAAACCAGATGCAGCCCAAATAGGTGAACGTAAACCTCTTCTCCCGGTAGAGTGTCAAGTGGTTGATGAGAATGTGTCTATCACAACCATAAGCAAGGGTGGAGCCTTATCGGTAGAGGAAGAGAAGAATGGAAATATGGAAGTTGATAGAGGGCAGGCTTTGACAGTCAGTAAAAGGGAGAATGTTGAAGAGACAGAAGCTGTTGGGGAACAGTCTGTCAAAATTGCTGAAAAGGGAGATGAGAGAGAACCACAGACAATCACACTAGTCCCTGACAAGGCAGGAGCAGAGCAAATTATTGAATGCAGAAAGACCGAGATCATTACAGCTCCTGCAGCCAGGAAGGATGAAACGGCAATAAAGCAAGTAGTTGACACAACATTGGATGTTGCTCAGCGGGTGGCAGTGGGAAAGATTGAAGCTGTTGCTGTGGATGACTCTGAAAATGCTCAAGAGATGCGAGTGGAAAAGGCGTTGGCTGAATCCACGGAGGTTGCAAGTCTCCAAGAAAGCAGAGTGGAACGGAGTGTGGAAACTCCAATGCCGGTGGAAAAGAGTGTGGCTGAGACTGAGTACTTTGAAGACAGAGTGAGTTTTCTGCCAGAGGAAGTGAGCCAGGTAGAGACTAGTGAGCAGAATGTTGAGGTAACACCAGCAGTGAGCGTGATCGAAGTTCTATCCGCTAAAGATACAGTTGAAATCATTGCTGAGGAAATGATGGAGACTGAAAATCATATAGAACCCACTAAAATCACATCAGAAGTGGGAGTGACTGAGGTGGTGTGTGGTGAGATGACTGGCATCACTCCAGAGGGAATAAAGGAGGCTCTATTAGGTGAGGAACCCATTAAAGTCTCACCCGCTGTAGGAGTAACTGAGGCAGTTTGCAGTGATGTGACCACTGAGCTCACTGGTGTGGAAGATGCAAAGGCTGCATTGGGTGAAGAGCCCATTGAAATTTCTCAGGTGGTGAAAGTGACTGAGGTGACGTGCAGAGAAATTGATGAAATCACTCCAGAAGGAGCAACAGCTGTGGTGTGCAATGAAGAGATGGCAGAGATCACTTCAGTAGGAGTAAGGGAGATTATACCTGGCGAGCAACCTGTTGGGATTGCTCCTCTGTATTTAACCGAGATAGTAGCTGTTGAGAATACCATTGGCATCACACCTATGATAGGAAAGACAGAAATGGGAGAGACATGGGAAGAGCCCACTGAAAAGCCTATTAAAATTACTCCAACAGTGGGAATGATGGAAGCTGTGTGTGGTGAAGAGTTCACAGAACTGACTCCATTAGAAGAAGCTATGGTTAAAACCAGTGAAGAACAGCATGAGGTTGTTTCTGTGGGAGTGACTGAGGGAGGTGGTGAGAAGGCCATGGAACCTGTCACAGTGGTGCACAGTGAAGTGGTTGCCACTGCTTCATTGGAGGTGGGAGTAGAAGAGAGCACGTATGAACACAAAGAAGGTGAAATTCCACAGCAAGAAGAAAGTGAGAGATCTAAAGACAATGTACAAAAGGTGATGGACTCTGAAGTAGAGAAGCAGTTCTCCACTGCTGTGATTGTACAACAGGATATGGGAACTGAGAATTTGGATAACATAGTACGTGATGAGCCTGTTGAAAGCCCTGAACAGCAGAGAACTCAGAAAGCTGCCTTTGATTCTTTGAGTTCAGCAACACAAATTCTACAGTCCATTACCACTGAGGGAGGAAGCAAAGAAAAAGACGAAGCCGCTGCAGTTAAAGGTGAGGTGAAAAGTGAAACTGTTTCTGATGAGCTTAAAGGCGCTGTCTTGGTGCAGCCTGCTGCATTGGTCACAGCGCCCAGAGATGAGGGAGAAACTTCTCCAAGAGAGCACCCTGAAAAATCAGTCATGGAAACTGCTGAAACCCAAGCTGGCGAGGTGTTGGCAGCCAAACAAGTTGAAACAGGAGGAGCTTGTGTTACCAGTGAGTTACCAAGCACAGCCACTGAAGATGAAGGTGTGAGTGCTGAGCAAAATATGTCACAGATTGAGTCGGCAGAGGAAGTGGAGTGCAAGCTGGCCTCAAAGGAAAAGGACAAACCAATACTAGATGAATCCATGAAAAAGATTACACTTGTGCAGGTTGACCAGCTGACTGCAACAAGTCAAGGTGATCAAAGTGTGCCCAATTCTAAACTGTGTCAACATATCGAGGGTGCAGCTGGGCCGCAAGACGGTGTGGAGTTAAAGAGCCCCTCAGCTGCTCCACTTGTCGAGGAGCAAGCACTCACATTGTTGGCGCCACAAAGTCTGGTTGGGCTTACCGAAACAAAACATGAAGACACTAAAACATGTACAACTTTGGAAAGTGTTTCTGATGTAAAACTGTGTTCTGCCTTTGTTAATGAATGTCAAGCCAGACAGAACAAGACAGTGCCCCCAATGGAGGATCTTTCTGTAGTTGGGATTTCGGAGTCCTGTGAAGAGGCTATCCTTGTAACTGCATCTTCTGTGGAGGAGGTAATCAGTGCAGAGGTTGTAACAACTGTAGAAACTGCAAGCAAAGTAGATACAGGCCACATTGCTGATAATTCTGGAACAGGCTTGATAACTAATGTACAAAAGGCAGAGAGCTGCAGAAGAGTGCAACTTGAAGATCAGCCAGTAGAATGCAAAGTCAAAGAAACTATTATTCAGAAAAAGAAGTGTCTGGAAACTCAGATCGAAATAGAAGTGAGTCAAACACAGGTATTTGAACAGCAGAGCACACATGCTGCTCAGGGTCTCATTCAAGACGCTCTGGCATTAAGTCAGCTACAGGGACAAGATAGTACGAAGGAAGAGGAGAACTTATTTACACTACAAAAGAATATGGCAGTCAATCAGGAATTGGAAACTTTTTTAAGTCAAGATATTGAAAGAAAAGAGAAAGTGTTGATGCAGTCAGCTGAGATGATGTTAACGACAACTGTGAGCAGTGGTCAAGAACCAACTGAGACCGAAACTCTTGCATCAATGCATAGTGAATCAACTGACAGTGGTTCAGGCAAATCTTCACTGTCGTCAGAAGCAACCAAAGCTGAATGTAGCCTATCACTAGATCAGAGTGAAACCACACATCCATCTATGGAAGTGACTGAGCAAACCCAACTCGTGACAATCCAAACTTTAATCCATGGAGGATTAGTAAATGAAAGTCTGGAACAAAATGAGGTAAAGTGAAGCCTGACTATTGTATTGTGGCAAATAGTCTTTAATGCATTTCAGTTCCATATTTGCACACTTGTAATTATTTCAGTAAGTGATACTTTGGCATAATTTCAAATTACCTGAATGAATTGCAAATTAAACTCCAATGTTAAGTTCAGTGTTGGAGTTAAATGAAATTTCTAGAGACTTGGGATCTTTGATCATTTAAAATTTAGCCTGTTGCTAGTCTTTTCCATTGCATTAGGATATTCCAGAGAACACAGTAGCTGGTTAATATGCATTTATATGCCTAAATATTTTAATGTTTTTAACCCAGTGTATATGAACTTTGGTGTTGGAGATATGTACCATAAAAGCAACAGATGAATGACCAAATACTTTAGTTGGAGTGATAAATATTGGCTACATTGGAGCGATAGCTGCCCTTTGAACAGTGCCTTTACCCTTTGAACAATGCCTTTACATTTATCAGTGAGAACAAGTGAACCTTCTGTTTATCACCTGATCTGGAGAACACACATAAAACACTTCTGCACTGGAATGTCAATCTGGATAATGTTGTGAATAAGTTTAGAACATAGAACTTTGGCCCACGATGTTGTGTCAACTTTTTAACCTATTCCAAGATCAATCTAATGCTTCCCTCACACATATCTCTCCTTTTTTCTTTCATCCATGTGTCTAAGAGTGGAAGAGCACTTCCGGGTTTTCACGATTCATGGTTGGTCGAATTCGCATATGCGGAATCCACAGATAAGGAGGGCCGACTGTATCTGAAAAACATTTTGAATTCTCTTTTATATTATAGCCATATTTCATCTTTTCTCTCCTTACGGAGTTTTTAGTTGCCTTCTGTTTGTTGTTAAAAGCATCCCAATAGTGTAGCTTCCCACTAATTTTGCTATATTATATTCCTTCTCTTTTGCTTTTATACTGTTCTGTGACTTCCCTTGTTAGCCACGTTTGATTATTATTCCTTTATAATACTTCATCTTTGGGATGTATCTTTCCTGAACCTTCCAAATTTCCCCCAGAAACACCACCCTTTGATATCTGCCATCATTCCTGCTGGTGTCCCTTTCCAATCATCTTTGGCCAGCTCCTCTCTCATGCCTCTGCAGTTCCCTTTACTCCATTAGAATACTAATACATTCAACTTTATCTTTGTCTCACATTGCAGGGTGAATTCTATCATATTATGATCACTGCCATCTAAGGGTACTTTTACCTTATGTTTCCTAATCAAATCTGGGTCATTACATAACACAGTGCAGAATTTCCATTCTCCTAGTGGGTTCAACCACAAGCCACTCTAAAAAGCCATCTCGTAGACATTGTACAAATTCCCTTTCCTGAGGTCCAGCACCAACCAGATTTTCTCATACTACCTGTATATTGAAATCCCCCATGATTATCACAATATTGTCCTTTTTATATGCCTTTTCTATTCCTGTTGTAATTTGTAGCCTACATCCTGTCTACTGTTTGGAGGCCTGTATACAACTTCCAACAGGGTCTTTTTGCCCTTGCAGTTTCTTAACTCTACCCACAAGGAGTAGGATCCTATGATCTTCTGATCCTATGTCATCAACTTCCAAGGATTTGATTTCATGTTTCGCCAATAGAAACACCCCATCCCCTCTGCCCAGCTGCCTGTCCTTTTGATACACTGTGCACCCTTGGATATTAAGCTCCCAACATAGAGAAGTACAGCACAGAAATAGGCTCTTTGTCCCATCTAGACCATGTGGGTTTGGTTTTAACACTTAAGAGAATTTGGGTAAGTACATGGATGAAAGGGGTACCAACATTCTATGTGGTCCACGTGCAAGTTGCTTGGGACTAGGTAGAATAATTGTTTGGCAGGGACTAGACAGCCCAAATGGCCTGTTTCTGTACTGTAATTCAATTGGACTCTGACATTATGCTATTCACAACATTACCAATGTTCGTGTCATCTACAAACTTGCATGCTAACCCACCCTTCCATTTCCTCAACCAAGTCATTTATAAAAATCACAAAGTACAGGAGTTTTTGGAGCGCTACACTGGACAGGAGACGCTCCACCTATTACTGCTGTCTGCCTTCCTTTGGGCATGCCAATTCTGAATTCAGATAGCCAAGTTTCCCTGGATCAAATACCTCCTGACTTTCTCAATGCACCTTCTGCCTTACCATATACCACTTTCACTGCTCTACTTCATCAATATGTTTTATCACTTCCTCACAAAATTCAATCAAGCTTGTGAGACACACCGTGCCCCTTACAAAGCTGTGCTGGTGATCCCTAATCAGATTTTGCTTCTCCAAACACTCATAAATCCCACCTCTACTAATCCTCTCCAGTAGCAGCACAATGAGTTTAAGGCAAGAGTCTTGGAAAAAACTATTTGTCCCTCCCATAACAATCTGAGTGGTTGTTCCTGTACAGTACTGATCAAATGTATCATAGCTATGGGTACTGTTCCTTAGCAGAGATTAGAGTGAAACATCGCCTATTATTTCTCCTCTTCATCCATTTGAATGAGTGTCAAACATAAACGTGCTATAGAGTCTTATTTGACCCAGCAGTGAAAGCTGCTGTGAGAAATTAAATACAACTACGTGAAACTAATGTGTGCATGTGGGTGCATTTGCAGATCTCCGACCAGTTGTGAGAAACAAAATGTGAAGGCGTGGAGACTTGCAGAATTAAGATTTACTATGACAAGACCGAGTATCACTGTCAAGACAATCCTGAATCAGTTCAAGGACATGGTCTGCACTATTATGTAACCTTGTATTAATTATATAACATTCTGATTTGACAATAAATGCATTGTGTCTTGTTGAAGCAATGCTGCTTCTCTGCAATCTGCACTTTGCATGTGGGGAAGGAAAGTGTAATCTGAACATTCTGGGAATGGCTGCTGTATTTGTTCACAGAACTAAGATGAAAGACACCTTGTGTTATTTAATGTGTAAGTTAATTCCAAAAGTATCCAGAAATACTAGTGTCCTCATCAATCTGATTAGAAAACAATGGAATATTTTAAAGTCCATTCTTAAAATGTGTCTAAAAGTTGTTCTGATGCTTACCAAAGTAATCCAATGTTGAACAAACATCTTTGCATTGGATATAGACTGAAATGACACACAGTGGCATGTGCTCAAAGGTGATCTGACTTGGGATTTTGAAATCCTATGGAGAGTAGCATATTGTTTAGAGTTGATAAGCCATGCAGTGTGTTTGAACCAAGTTTGTAGTTTTACTAAATCTATCACCACTGAACTGTCATTGTCTAAGGGAGTTGAATTTTGGCAGAGGCCAGACTCATCAGAAAGCTTGCTTCACTATGAAATGGAGATCCATTTTATTGGGTTAATAGTTGCGGTTTATTTGGACTGCCTTGACAACTTCCTAAGATGTGCCTTAGTATTGTGTATTATTAATGCTCAACATTTCATTGATCTTTCCTCTATCTTTGTGAATACCTCAGCCCCCTATAAAACACGCCACCTATTACTAAGGCAATGTTGGGAATTGATTGTTCAAGCTGGATAGTCCTTCCAGCTTACTTTCTTACCCTTTTGACAGAGCAACTCCCAAGACACTTCCAGTCTTGTTTGTGATATTTTACGGTATGCCATTAGGTTAACAGGGCAAATGTTGTACACACATTTACTGCATTTCATTAACCAGGCAGGAGCCACAATTCATATTACTACTGCAGTGTTTTTATAACTGAATGTGAAATTGATATTTGTACAGATTGTATTTCCCATTTGCCTAAGCCATATTGGAATACTTATACAAATAAAATAATATTAGGATTAACATTTTTGTGGTTACTGTACTGAACGGGGTCTGGTTCTGTGTTCAAGTGCCTAATAATGATTCTTCATAGAAAGTAAGTTGCACTATTGCTCTAATTTTATTTAATCATGCACTACTCCCAATGACTTTGGTGGGAGGAGGAGAGAATGGGATGGATCTCTTTCTTGAATGGGGCATAGTCAAAGATTCCTACTTGTAATGTTGCAGTTTTACTTTATTGCAGAATATTTTCTGCTTTCATTTAAGGTACTGCAGCAAGTCAGATATGACAGCTGTGTTGTGCTTTAACTGTTCTGATTCAGTCTTGTAAACATTCAAATGTCTCCCCTTAAAGTCTCGTATAACATAATTTTAAAGCCTGAATAAGCCACCTTCAATTATTTTGAGTTATTTCTACAATCTCAATTTCAATTCTCCCTTTAGCAAATGTGAGTACTTGATGTCCCCTAAGTTGAATGATGCAGGTCATGTCTATAGCAGTTACTTTGTAGAGTTATGCAGTACATAGCATTTTCCTATCCCTATGGCCTTGCAAATTATTTCTTTACTTATCCAGTTGCCTTGTTGAACATTAGTTACAGCTGCTCCACTTCTGTTCTGTTGATCTTTAAGCCTCTTTATCCCATAACAATTAACTCTCCAAGAGGGAAATTTCTGTGGTCTTGCATATTTTCAACTTGTGTAATAACTTTGAGGGATCTATGAACATGAACTCCAAGATTTCGCAGCTCCTCTGCCAAGAATCCTGCTTTTAACCCTATATCCTGCCTTCAAGTTCAACCTTAAAAGTGTATCGCTTCACACTTTTATGGACTGCATTCCATCAGCTACTTCTCAGCTCAGCTCTGCTTCCTATTAATGTCCCACTGTAAACCTATGACAACCTTCTACACTTACCTTTGGGTCATCTGCAAAACTTACAAACCCACCCCTCCACTTCCTCATTCAAGTCATTTATAAAAATCATGAAGAACAGTGATCCCAGAACCAATAGGACATCACTGACCTCCGGCAGAACACGCTCTATCTACCCCAACCCTTCAGCTTCTGTAGGGAAGCCAATTCTAAATCCACTCAGCCACATTTCACTGATTCCCATGCTCCTTGACTTTCTGAATGGAAAACTTTGAGCGCCTTATTAAAATCCATATATGCCACATCCACTAACCTTCCTTCATTTATTTGTTTTGTCACTACCTCAAAGAATTCAATCAGACACATGAGGCAAAGCCTGCCCCTCAAAACGCTATGCTGACTATCCCTGATCTGACTACGCTTCTCCAAATGCTCATAAATCCTGCCTTGAAGAATCTTATTAAGTAATTTGCTCACATGCACTATATCCCATCCAGCCCTGGTGACTTACCCAATGTTTTTCAGAAGTTCCAGCACATCAGAGCCAAATGGCTTGTTTCTGCTCCTATATCTTAATGTCAATATGTTCCAGCATATTAACCTGTTCTCCGCTCTCACATTAATCAAGGTCACTCTGGTGAATACTGAAGCAAGGTATTCATTATGGACAATCCCCCTCTCCTCTGACTCCAGACACATTTCCTCTTTTATCCCTGATCGGTCCTACCCTCACTTTAGTCATCCTCCTCTTCACATATTTGTAGAATGCCTCTGGATTGACTTAATCCTAATCACTAAGGCCTTCTCATGGCACCGTTTAGCTCTCCTAAGACCTTCTAAAGCTCCATCCAAGCTACCTTATGATGGTCAAGTGCACTGTCTGACCCTTGCTTCCTTCTTAGATATTCAACCTTTCCCCAGTCCTCTAGTCCATCCTTGTAAATTTTTACTGCACTCTTTCCATCTTATTGATATCTTCCCTGTAGGCAGATGATCAGAACAGCACACAATACTCCAAATTAGGCTTCACCAACACCTTAACCAACTTCAGCATAACATCCCAGCTCCTGCATTCAATATGTTGATTTATGAAGGCCATTGTGCCAAAAGCTCTCTTTACAACACTGTAACACATGGCGACACCTTCAAAGAATTATGAAACTGCATTCCCAGATCCCTCTGTTCTTTGCACTCCTCAGCCTTACCGCTTACCATGCAAAACCTACCCTGGTTTTTCCTCTTAAAGGCAAAGACAGATGGAGGTTCTAAGTAAGTAATAAAGTTTTTAGTAAGTGTTTTTGGTAGTGTATAGCAAGTATGCTGAGCATGAGCAGTGGTATCTTCTTTGTGTGAGATGCGGGCACTCTGGGAGACCTCCAGTTTCCTTCATAAGTACATCAGCACAAAGTGCATCAAGTTGCAACTCCTTCGAGACTATGTAAAGGAACTGGAGCTGCAGCTTGATGACCTTCGGCTCATACAGGAGAATGAGGAGGTAATGGATAGGTGCAACAGGGAGGTAGTTACCCTTAAGTTGCAGGAGGCAATACCCCATGTGACTGTCAGGAGAGGGAAAGGGAAAAGGCAGCTACTGCAGAGCACCCTGTGGTCAATCCCCTTTATACTATAGGTATAATGCTTTGCATATTGTTGGGTGGGGCAACCTACCAGGGGAAACTACAGCGATCAGATCTCTGGCACCGAGTCTGGCTATGTGGCTCAGAAGACAATACTGCTCTCCAATGTTCGCTCCCTGGAAAACAAACTGGATTACCTTTGTCAGCAACTGATCCAGCACAAGATGAGGAACTGCTGTGTGCTATTCTTACAGAATCATGGCTCAAGAACAATATTCCATGCAGCATCAACCTTCAGGCCATGCCATTCGGGGACTTGTGCTAATAGTATTTTGTGACTGTATTGTGCTTTATTGTAAGCTTGTGCTGCACCATTACTAATGTGCTGTATTGTAACTGTGTACTGTCTTTTCCTCCTTGGTTCCAGAGGAACAATGTTTAATTTAGCTGTATACATCTGTAAGGTTGAATGACAATAAACTTGAACTTGACATGGACCACAACCACTGGCTGCTCTCTTTCCCACTTAAGAATGCTTTGGACTTGATCCAAGATGTCCCTGTCCCTAACAAAATACCATCTGGTAATCTCAATTTTGTCCACTAAACCTCCTGTCCATTCCTATAACCACTGAATCCCCTATCACTACTGCTTGCCTCTTTTCACCCTTTCCCTTCTGAGTCATAGAACCAAACTCAGTGCAAAGACATGACAGACAGACATACTTTATTGATCCCGAGGGAAATTGGGTTTTGTTACAGTCGCACCAACCAAGAATAGTGTAGCAATATAAAACCATAAGTAATTAAATAATACTAAGTTAATCATGCCAAGTGGAAATAAGTCCAGGACCAGCCTATTGGCTCAGGGTGTCTGACACTCTGAGGGAGGAGTTGTGAAGTTTGATGGCCACAGGCAGGAATGACTTCCTATGACGCTCAGTGTTGCATCTCGGTAGAATGATTCTCTGGCTGAATGTACTCCTGTGCCTAACCAGTACATTATGAAGTGGATGGGAGACATTGTTCAAGATGGCACCACCGTCAGAGAGTCCAGTTCCACCCCCACATCATCACTGGCCTTGCTGGTGATTCTTTTGGTGTCTGCTACCCTCAGCCTGCTGCCCCAGCACACAACAGCAAACATGATAGCACTGGCCACCACAGACTCGTAGAACATCCTCAGCATCGTCCCGCAGATGTTAAAGGACCTCAGTCTCCTCAGGAAGTAGACGGCTCAGACCCTTCTTGTAGACAGCCTCAAGTGTTCTTTGACCAGTCCAATTTATTGTCAATTCATATCCCCAGGTACTTGTAATCCTCCACCATGTCCACAATGACCCCTTGGATGGAAACAGGGGTCACCGGTGCCTTAGCCCTCCTCAGGTCCGTCTTTTTCACATTAAGCTGCAGATGATTCTGCTCACACCATGTGACGAAGTTTCCCACCATACCCCCGTACTCAGCCTTATCTCCCTTGCTGATGCATCCAACTATGGCAGAATCATCAGAAAACTTCTGAAGATGGCAAGACTCCGTGCAGTAGTTGAAGTCTGAGGTGTAGATGGTGAAGAGAAAGGGAGACAGGACAGTCCCCTGTGGAGCCCCAGTGCTGCTGACCACTCTGTCTGACACACAGTGTTGCAAGTGCATGTACTGTGGTCTGCCGGTCAGGTAATCAATAATCCATGACTCCAGGGAAGCATCCATCCGCATCACTGTCAGCTTCTCACCCAGCAGAGCAAGGCGGATGATGTTGAATGCACTGGAGAAGTAAAAAAACATGACCCTCACAGTGCTCGCTGGCTTGTCCAGGTGGACGTAGACAAGGTTCAGCAGGTAGACGATGGCATCCTCAACTCCTAGTCGGGGCTGGTAGGCGAACTGGAGGGGGTCTAAGTGTGACCACTGTGGCTTTCCTCTGCAAAGTCACCCCACCCAACAGTATCCAAAGTGGTAAAAATTTTATTGGGGGAAATGAGCACAAGGGTACCCTGCACTGGCTGCCTATCCCCTTTCTCTTTCCTGATGGTCATCTGTGTCCTACACCTTAGGTCTACCTCCCAGTATCGCCTGTCAATCGATCCCCTCAGTCTCCCGAATGATCTGGAATTCTTCCAGCTCCAGTTGTAAGAACTTGCAGCTCTCCCTGCCTTCCCATATCCTTCAAGACAAGCAATTCACCAATAACAAAGGAAAAAAAAGTTACCCCAAATCTATCTTGAGCCTTCGCCTCCCTTTGCTGGAGCCTCTACGAGCCAAAGCCTCAATTCTCCATGCTAACACTGCCTACTCCGCTTAAACCTAACTTGTTTTTCATCCATCCAATAAAATTGTCACTAATCTGATTCAATTGCAAGTTTTCGCAAATTTTATTTTTTTAAAATAGGGATCTAAGCATTGACAGCAAACCCAACATTTATTGTTCTTTACTAACTGTTCTTGAGAAAGTGATGTGATTTGCCCTATTATAAACTGTTCTTTACTGTGCTCAGTTCTGATCACCTCACTACAGGAAGAATGTGAAAACCATAGAAAGGGTGCACAGGATATTTACAGGGATGTTGCTTGGATTGGGGAGCATGCCTAATGAGAATAGGTTGAGTGAACTCGGCCTTTTCTCCTTGGAGCAACAGAGGATGAGAGGTGACCTAATAGAGGTGTATAAGATGATGAGAGGCATTGATCGTGCGGATAGTCAGAGACTTTTTACCAGGGCTGAAATGACTAGCATGAGAGGGCACAGTTTTAAGGTGCTTGGAAGCAAGTACAGAGGAGATGTCAGGGCTAAGTTTTTTTAACACAGAGAGTGGTGAGTGCGTGGAATGGGCTGCTTGTGACAGTGGTGGAGGCGGATACAATAGTTTTTGAGAGACTCCTAGACAGGTATATGGACCTCAGAAAAATAGAGGGCTATGGTTTACCCGAGGTAATTTCTCAAGTAAGGACATGTTCGGCACAGCTTTGTGGGTTGAAGGGTTTTGTGCTGCAGGTTTTCTATGTTTCTATACAACCTCATCAAACCCTAAATTTAAGCAAAAATAATCCATTTCTATCAGTTTATTTTTGCTTTTGATAAAGGCATTCATAGACTATGGTTGTGGATTCAAGGATATTTCTCCACTCAAGGCATTATCTGACAAACTGATACAGACAGACATACTTTATTGATCCCGAGGGAAATTGGGTTTCATTAAAGCCGCATCAACCAAGAATAGTGAAGAAATATAGCAATATAAAACCATATATAATTAAATAATAATAAGTTAATCATGCCAAGTGGAAATAAGTCCAGGACCAGCCTATTGGCTCAGGGTGTCTGAAACTCCAAGGGAAGAGTTGTAAAGTTTGATGGCCACAGGTAGGAATGACTTCCTATGATGGTCAGTGTTACATCTCGGTGGAATGAGTCTCTGGCAGAATGTACCCCTGTGCCTAACCCGGGGGTCGGCCACCCGCGGCTCCGGAGCCGCATGTGGCTCTTTTACGTCTGTGCTGCGGCTCCCTGTTGCTTTGTGAAATAATTGGTTGTGGCGACCCTTTTCCTGGCACATCCGAACCGACTCACAATTAGATAGCCTACGGGGGTTTGCGAGCACAGAGCTTTGGAGCCTCTGCGCCATGGGGGGCAGGTTGAGGGAGGCTTAAAAGTGAGGCTGAAGATTTCGAATAAAGTTTTTTCCTTCGACTGCAGTTACCGACTCCGTGTCGTAATTTTAGCGCTGCGTGTAGCACACCGCTACATGGTCAGTATTTAATTAAAATGTATTTTATGTTAGTTTGTTAGTTTTTGAAATGTAAATCTAAATTTGAAGATTATGGTGATCTTGTACAATCTAAATAAGACTTTGTGGCGACCCATTTCCTGACACATCCGAACCGGCTCACAATTAGCCAGCGTTCAGGCTAAGGGAGATAGCCTACGGGGGTTTGTGAGTACGTGTCTTTTGCAGCATCCGCGCCCATGGGGGGCGGGTTGAGGGAGGCTTAAAAGCAAGGCTGTTTAGTTCGAATAAAGCTATCTTTGACTGCAGTTTACTGACTGCGTGTAGCACACCGCTACAACGTGTTTTTATCGCTAGCTGTCCAGAGGGGAGGTGCTGAAACGCTTTGTCGCGTGTCTGGAAGAAGTGAAAACTTTCCTGGGCAGCAAAGGGCCCACCTTTCCTGAGCTGGAACAGCCAGAGTGGCTGGCAAAGCTACACGTCATGGTAGACATAACAGCGCACCTGAACACGCTGAACACAGCTCTTCAACGGGGTAAAGACGTACAGCCCTGCACATGTCGGAGGATGTTTTGGCATTCGAGCGCAAGTTGACGTTGCTTGCCAGAGATTTACAGAAAGGCACATTGTCTCACTTCCCCAATTTGAGAGAGTTCAGAAAAGGTCACGACATGATAAATTCGGTGTATTTACATTGGGCAATCATCGCAATGCAAACATCATTTGGGAAACGCTTCTGTGAGTTCAGAGAGGAAAAAAAAACACATTATCCTTCCTGGTCACTCCCCTAAGCATCGATCCATCCCTACTGAATACGACTGCATTGTCAGGTGTGAGTCAACCTGAACAAGGATGATAAATATTTTAATTGCCTATTATTTTACGTATATTCATATGCTTTCATTGTTCAGTGAAATAGTCCTTTTATTTTTCAGGTTGACAGCTGGCTGACGTTATTTTTGGTTTGCTGCTGGCGGCAAATTTAAGTTTGGCGTTTTTCATAAATACAAGAAGGACTCAAATAGACGTTGAGTATTTTACTTAAAAGTAACCTTCAACCCAACGTCTTTTTTTCGGAGGTCAACATGTTTTTGTTGCATGCAGAAATGTAATTTCGTTTTCTCTGCAGGAGTTCATCAATTTCATAAATGCAACACATTATAGTTTGTTTATACATAGCATAAAGGCAAAACAAAACGTTGTATGCAGTGTTATTTCATTTTAAATGTCAAACGGGTTTTGCGGCTCCCAGTGTTTTCTTTTCTGTGGGAAACGGGTCCAAGTGGCTCTTTCAGTGGTAAAGGTTGCTGACCCCTGGCCTAACCAGTACATTATGGAGTGGATGGGAGTCATTGTACAAAGCCTGCAATTGAGAATAGTATTCTACATCTAATTAATGGACGAAGACGTGTATTCTATGATAATTTCAAGATTTGATATGCTTTGTAGGAACTTGTTTCATTGCATCTATGAGATGTTAAAAGGTGAGCATCGTTGTGTGGCACTGAAACTCTTGATGACCAAGCGTTCATTTACAAGTCTATGTTTGGCACAGCATCATGGGCCAAAGTGCCTGTATTGTACTGTAGGATTTTCTATGTTTCTACATTAACCCCTTATCAATCCTATTTTATTTTCTCCATTTTCCCATCAATTGGCATACAAATTGGGGGTAATTAATCCATTGACTTGCAGGTCACAGACATGTGGAAGAAAATCAAAGCACTTGATGGAAGCCTCTGTGGACATAGGGAGAGACGTAGGAACAGAATTAGGCCATTCAGCCTATCAAGTCTGCTTTAAATATATCCAGTGATTTGGCCTGCAGTTATCTATGGCACTGAATTCCACAGATTCACCACCATCTGGCTAAAGAATTCCTCTTCACCTCTGTCCTAAAGGGATGCCCTTATATTCAGAAGTTGTTCTTTCTGGTCCTAGACTCCCCCCCCCCCCACCCCACTATACAAAACATCCTCTTCACTTCCACTCTATCTAGGCCTTTCAATATTAAATAGGTTTTAATGAGATCCCACTCATTCTTCCAAACTCCAGCAAGTAAAGGCTTAGAGCTATCAAATGCTTCTCACACATTAACCTTTTCACACCCAGGATAATCTTTGTGAGCCTCCTCTTCTTCGGGGTTATCAGTGAGGACAGGGAACATCAAACCAGTATCCGGCTGATCAACTAGTCAGGCAGAAAACGGGTTACAGGTGGTGAATGGTTGCTGCCAACCCGGGGGCTGGACTGTTGTTGGCGATCGGGACATTCCCTTTGCCAATGATCAGAGGCGCCACAGAGGTAGCATCCTGTAACCCTAACATTTGCTAAGGGTGGTTGCTGGGGCCGGAAGGCAGAAGTCCATAGTTAGGGTTTCCCTTAGGCATAGGTCAGCCGCGGAAATTGGGTGGTGGTGCATACAGGAGTCCATATGTTAGGGCTCTGGGACTGTTTATTTGTAAGGTACCCGCCTCTGGATTGATCAACCCATCCAGGGACACAAAACTGAGGTTCCATCTGATACCCTACATTATCAGGACAGGGACGTCGGGGCTGGGGAGGCCTGTGGCCCATCTCGTGTTTTACTTTGGTAGGCTTGGATTCCTTAATAGTATTGCAGTAATAAGTGGGTGGCCATCTCATCTGGGGACAAGTGTTATCAGGCCAATCCATATTGTTTGTTCTAATGGCTATAGCAACACCTTCAGTGATTGCAAAAGGAGAGCATTAAACTGGGGCGAGGAGCTTCCAGCATTATAGGTGGCATCTCCTGTATAAGTAGTGTAAGTAGAACAGAAGTGGTCCCAGAAATCAGTGCCGTCCTCCTTCTCCTTCGGCCTGCACTCTAATACTTTGGTGACATCTACCGGCTGCTGTAAGGTGTTCCTAAGAGCCTGCTTAATTTTGTCAATCTGGACAGCTGACTCTGGGACTGCTGCCGCAAAGTCCCGACAGAGTGCCGCATGTGCTCATCTTGGGTAAGGGCCATACAGAAAAGGCTAAAAAGTTCTTGGGGGGTGGCCTGATGTACCTGAATAGTTCCAAATATGTATTCTATAAAACCTTCAGGATTAGTCTTGCGGTTAGGCGCTTGGTTCATAATTAGACACAGCTCCTGAGGTTTCCAAGGAGTATACACCTGAATGGTAAGTCTAGCATCCTGCCCTTGTCCTGCCTTGGGGTTGGGAACCATTCTGTTGGGAAATAGTCTCCGTACCCCATTTGCTTGGGGACCTAATATAATCATCATCAGTGTCGGGGTCGTACTCAGTGTCTGTATTGGGGTCAACCAAGGGTCCGTCACCCACCAAAAAGTTCTGTCGCTTGCTCGAACTCTTGGTAGTATGTTTACAGGGGGGCTTTTTCTGTTTCGATTGACTCCTGGTCCATGTTGCAACAGGGTCACAGTACTGTTCCTGGGGTGGGGTTGTTGCGGCCTTTTGAGAGATACGCAGGATCGGGGGATATGTGGGAGCGGTGGGGCGAATCATCCAATCCTCCTCAGTTTTATCCATATCATCATTTTGAAACAACGGGGCAAACCAGACATGTCGGGAGGTACCTCCGCTTTACCTTTGTGATCACCATTTTTATTTCCCCGCTTCTCTTTCCTCTCATGTCTTTCTCCCTTCTTCTCTCTCTCCTATTCTGGTCAACATCGTAATCCTCACATTTATACTTCAAAACCTCCCAAGATTTAGGATTACCCTGCTTGTCACATACACTAATCCCCCTTCTACATGCATTATATTCCTAACTGCTCTGTCTAGACTTGGTGTTTAATTCCTCAGCTGTCTTTCTCCCTGTCAACATTAATATTTTCCACCTTTCTGCAGACCCCCGTTTCCACAGCCCTTCCTCTGTTTTGATACATTTATCCAAATCCCAGCTGACACCTAGTGGCCATATCTCATTCCCTAGTTTTTTATTTAATGACGCCAACAGACTGCGAAAATCATTTTTATCCCCCAGGTAGTCTTTACAAAGTTTAAATAAAGGCGTATTAGGTCCCGATTTATCAAGGGTCTGACCCATTTCAGAATTCAAATTATTCACCCTTTTGTAACTTAGTACCGTGTCCCTCTGCACCCACTTCAGGGTCCTGACCTTGCGTGGGGGATTTCCCCTCTTAACAACCGGTCTGTGTCCGACACAGGCACTTTCAAACAATATTATCCACTATACTTCAAAGTTTTGAGGACTCTAACCCCAGATACCTTAAGTTTGAGGACTTGAACCTCATCTTCTTACACCTTAGGTTTGAGGACTCGAACCTCATCTTATACCTTGATCTTGAGGACTTGAACCTCACCCTCTTATACCTTGATCTTGAGGATTCGAACCTCACCCTCTTAGTTACCGTAGTACTCGAGTAGTTTAACTGTGGTTCTTCAGGAGCTCGTCAGAGGGTCTCCTGTCAGACGAAAGGGTCACCAAAGTGGTCAACTAATGAGAGGGATCGAGGTAAATCTTACCTTGTGGGCCCATCCACCTCAGGTTGTTGCCACAGAGACTGACACCGTCTTTACGGATGTACCTTGTCTTGAGCTCCTGGCTGGCTCGCCAAACTGTTGTAAACTTCTTTCGATCTACCCGATGCAAAGACACCATGTACTACGGTGAAAGTAACTTTAACTCTTAATTAGCAAGTTACTCGAGAGAACCCTCCTTTAGCACTCTCTCTCGGAGGCTGCTTCGAGGGTCTCTGTCTCCTGGAGCTAATACAGTTCTTTTTATATCATGCAGTCACGTACACAGATACATGTGAGTTCACCCCCTTAGTTTCTGTACAGATGAGTATTTTTAACTTTATCAGTCATAAATGGTTCATATAACAGTTTTAATTACTACTATGTCTGGATACAGACAAGCACATCCAAAGCCTCCTGCCCTTGAAAATAGCCACTGTCAGGCTCTTGAAGCAAAGGGGATAACTTCACTTGCTCCATTGTTGAAATGTTCCCACAACCTATGGTCTTACTTTCAAGGACTTTTCATCTCATGTTCTCAGCACTTGCTGCTTTGTTATTTATTATTATTATTTCTTTCCTTTTGTATTTGCACCATTTTTTGTCTTTTGCACATTGGCTGAATGCCCAGGTTGGTGCCATCTTTCATTGATTTTAATAGGGTTATTATATTATGGATTTATTGAGTATGCCCTCAAGAAAATGAATCTCAGGGTTGTATATTGTAACATATATGTACTTCAATAAAAAATTTACTTTGAACTTTGATAAATGTTTAGCGCCTCATTCAACGAACTGCAGCCTCTCAGGGGCCAACCAAAGGTGATTTTTTTCTTTGTTCAATGTCTTTTTAACGATTGCAAGACAATACTGGACTCCAAGAACTTTGAGTTCTGCAGGTCTACCACATCCATGAGCTACTCATTGATTAGAGGAGCTGGTCTGGGTGCAGCCCGTGTTGCTGCCTGCTGCAGGAAGGCATCATTAGGTATCGGAGTTGGTGCACAAAGGTGGGTGATTGTGGGTGATTGCCTTGGACATTTCTCTTGTGATCGCAAGACCCTTTTGGACAATGATAATGTAAGATACCACAGGCCTGTTAAGGGTGTTTGGCGGTGAGACAGGTGACAGGGAAGCCACATAGCCTCAGTTGTAGCGAGAACTAGGTCTCAAGCCATAGGCTTGTCTGCTGCTGCAGTTTAGGAGAGGAGATGCCAGAGATGGTGTACCATGGCATCTGTGTTTAGTTGGGGCTGGCCCCTCCAGTCGGTGCTGCCCTCCAGTGTTCAATCGGTGGAATCACAGACAGGATTGCAAGTGCTGTACACTGCCGAAACTATATCATCAATCTACGGGACATGTCGCTCAGGGACTTAGGCGAAAGACATGTTTTTTGTTTGACTATGATTTTTATTGCTCACTATTTTGATTTATGTGCTGCATATGTATTGCACCTTAGCCTAGAGGAATACTGTTTGGCTTGGCTGTATTGCATGGTTGAATGATAATTAAAACTTGAATTTGATTTGATTTGTATCTGAAGCAATATTCAGATAATTTGCTGTAGTGATAGTCATACTACTGACTGTGGAAGCAAAAAGAGAATTGAGCATTTCAGTGTCAAAAGGACTACAACTGTGTTAAATGACTGACTTCAGAGACTGACCATGCAATATAATTTTATAGACTTTTAGTGGAATATTGCTGAATAGCCTTCAGACAACTCACTGTAAGAGGATTCAGAACATTATCTGCAGCATTATTCAGTCAATAATTAATCATTGTATTATTAAAGGATTAAATCTCATATTTTTTGGACTGTCTGTTGAAGAGGAGACACAATGAGAGTTTGTAGGATCAGTAATAATACAATTCAGTAGATTGACTATGATAATATTTTCAGAATTATTACTGGAATATTCTGTAAATTGTCTACCATAATCGTGCGAGTGGACATGGAAAGAATGTTTTGTGTAGTGGGAGTCTAGAACTAGACAGCACAGCATACAAGATGTCCCTCTAGAAGATGAGAAGGAATTTCTTTAGCCAGACGGTGGTGAATATGTGGAATTCATTGCCACAGATAGCTGTGAACGTGAAGACATTGAATATATTTAAAGCAGAGACTAATAGTTTCTTGACTAGTAAGGGTGTTAAATATTACAGGGAGATGGCAAAATGGGGTTGAAAGGGATAATAAATCACCCATGATGAAACGATGGGGCAGACTCAATGAGCCAAATGGCCCAATTCTGCTCCAATGTTTTATGGTTTTATGTTTGTACAAAGGGGACTAACAGTCCAATAGATTACCCATAATAGTTATACTAGTCATCTAAACAAGTTACTATTCGTATTATGACAGTAACTTGTAAGTGATGGATTACTGTATTTATCTTTAACTACAATTTTTTGGAGGAATAACTATAGAATTTAATTTATTCATAGTATAAAATACAGCAATGTGCAGGAGTTTGCTTGGACCTTAGGTGGAGGCTGCAGTGCCTTGCAATAAGTGTGTAAGCTTGCACATGGATCTTCCAGTCGCTTGTTGCTTCTGCAGATTGGAAAACTATGCACCACTTATACGAGGATTGTGTGAGGCTACAGCCCCTTTTTGCATAACCAAAGGGGCTGCTCCTCATCTTCTGCTTGCATCTATCCTCACACTCTTTATGTTTGCTTATGCAGTATGGTGGAGTGCAATGAGGGAGGAAGATGTCTCAGTGAAGTTGCACTTTGAGGCTGGCCAAGATAGCTATGCGGTCCTGGAGACTGACAGCTGAAGGCTGACTGCCTGAGAATTATCTGCGGGTGTGTCCGTCCCTGGGTAATCCTGGAGAAAGAACACAGTGTCCTTGGCTAACTCTCGGGCATTGCGGGACCGTTGGACATCACAGGGGATAAAAAGCATCTTAGATCAGAACGAGGACATTTTAGATTAGTCTGTTGTAAGATACTGTTTATGTAGTGATGTAGAAGTTCCAATAGACGTACTTTTATAAAAAAAAAGGGGCAAAGGATAAATGAGATTTTAGATAAGGATGGGGACATTATAATTTAGTTTGTAAGTTACTTTTGGTGCTAGAATTTTTGTTATAGTAATATAGAAGTTGAAATAACTATATAAAAAGGGAGCGACTCAGATTGGCCACACATTGCCTTACACCATTCTTTCCAGAGAGGAGGACGACAACTGCAGAGTACGGACTGCATGCTCTGTGAGAGGTTTTCAGCCTGAGTAAGCCTCCTTCAGTCTCAGCAAAAAACAGAAAGGATAGAGCTGGCCTGAGCTGGGGAGGTAGGAGAGGGGCACAGTGACAGAGCTGAGAGCCTGGCGAGACCCTGGTGGTGGCAAGAGAGCCCCTGTTCCATCTGACCCCAGAAGGGGCTGGGCAAGGGAATTTAATTTCTCAGTTGGTCAGACATCAGGTGGGCGGTAGGGAGTTCCATTGTTTATTCTGACCTGATATGCTGTGGGGGGGGGGGGGGGGGGAAGCATTGTTTATTCCGACCTGACGTCAGGAGGGTGGGGGAGTATTGTTTATTCCGACCTTATATCGGCAGGGTGGGGCAGCATTGTTTATTCCGACCTGATATAGGGAGGGTGGGGGAGCTTTGTGTATTCCGACCTGATATCGGAAGGGTGGGGCAGCATTGTTTATTCCGACCTGACATCGGGAGGGTGGGGGAAGCATTGTTTATTCCGACCTGACATCGGGAGGGTGGGGGAAGCATTGTGTATTCCGACCTGATATCGGGAGGGTGGGGGAAGCATTGTTTATTTCGACCTGACATCGGGAGGGTGGGGGAAGCATTGTGTATTCCGACCTGACATCGGGAGGGTGGGGGAAGCATTGTTTATTCCGACCTGATATCGGGAGGGTGGGGGAAGCATTGTGTATTCCGACCTGACATCGGGAGGGTGGGGGCAGCATTGTTTATACCGACCTGATATCGGGAGGGTGGGGGAAGCATTGTTTATTCCGACCTGACATCGGGAGGGTGGGGGCAGCATTGTTTATTCCAACATGATATCGGGAGGGTGGGGGAAGCACTGTTTATTCCGACCTGACATCGGGAGGGTGGGTGAAGCATTGTGTATTCCGACCTGACATCGGGAGGGTGGGGGCAGCATTGTTTATTCCGACCTGACATCGGGAGGGTGGGGGAAGCATTGTTTATTCCGACCTGACATCAGAAGGGTGGGGGAAGCATTGTTTATTCCGACCTGATATCGGGAGGGTGGGGGAAGCATTGTGCATTCCGACCTGACATCGGGAGGGTGGGGGAGCCTTGTTTATTCCGACCTGACATCGGGAGGGTGGGGGAAGCATTGTGTATTCTGACCTGATATCGGGAGGGTGGGGCAGCATTGTGTATTCCGACCTGATATCGGGAGGGTGGGGGAAGCATTGTTTATTCCGACCTGATATCGGGAGGGTGGGGCAGCATTGTTTATTCCGACCTGATATCCGGAGGGTGGGGCAGCATTGTGTATTCTGACCTGATATCGGGAGGGTGGGGGAAGCATTGTTTATTCCGACCTGATATCGGGAGGGTGGGGCAGCATTGTTTATTCCGACCTGATATCCGGAGGGTGGGGCAGCATTGTGTATTCTGACCTGATATCGGGAGGGTGGGGGAAGCATTGTGTATTCCGACCTGATATCGGGAGGGTGGGGCAGCATTGTGTATTCCGACCTGATATCGGGAGGGTGGGGGAAGCATTGTGTATTCCGACCTGATATCGGGAGGGTGGGGGAAGCATTGTGTATTCCGACCTGATATCGGGAGGGTGGGGGAAGCATTGTGTATTCCGACCTGATATCGGGAGGGTGGGGCAGCATTGTGTATTCCGACCTGATATCGGGAGGGTGGGGGAAGCATTGTTTATTCCGACCTGATATCGGGAGGGTGGGGGAAGCATTGTTTATTCCGACCTGATATCGGGAGGGTGGGGGAAGCATTGTTTATTCCGACCTGATATCGGGAGGGTGGGACAGCATTGTGTATTCCGACCTGATATCGGGAGGGTGGGGCAGCATTGTTTATTCCGACCTGTTATCGGGAGGGTGGGGCAGCATTGTGTATTCCGACCTGATATCGGGAGGGTGGGGGAAGCATTGTTTATTCCGACCTGATATCGGGAGGGTGGGGCAGCATTGTGTATTCCGACCTGATATCGGGAGGGTGGGGGAAGCATTGTGTATTCCGACCTGATATCGGGAGGGTGGGGGAAGCATTGTGTATTCCGACCTGATATCGGAAGGGTGGGGGAGCTTTGTGTATTCCGACCTGATATCGGAAGGGTGGGGGAAGCATTGTTTATTCCGACCTGACATCGGGAGGGTGGGGCAGCATTGTTTATTCCGACCTGACATCGGGAGGGTGGGGGAAGCATTGTTTATTCCGACCTTATATCGGCAGGGTGGGGGGAGCTTTGTGTATTCTGACCTGATATCGGGAGGGTGGAGGGAGTATTGTTCATTCCGACCTTATATCGGGGGGGGGGTGGGGGGGGAAGGAGTATTGTTTATTCCGACATGATATCGGGAGGGTGGGGGGAGCATTGTTTATTTCAACCTGACGTCGGGAGGATGGGGGCAGCATTGTGTATTCCGACCTGATATCGGGAGGGTGGGGGAAGCATTGTTTATTCCGACCTGATATCGGGAGGGTGGGGGAAGCATTGTTTATTCCGACCTGATATCGGGAGGGTGGGGCAGCATTGTGTATTCCGACCTGATATCGGGAGGGTGGGGGAAGCATTGTGTATTCCGACCTGATATCGGGAGGGTGGGGGAAGCATTGTGTATTCCGACCTGATATCGGGAGGGTGGGGCAGCATTGTGTATTCCGACCTGACATCGGGAGGGTGGGGGAAGCATTGTGTATTCCGACCCGACATCGGGAGGGTGGGGGAAGCATTGTTTATTCCGACCTGATATCGGGAGGGTGGGGGAAGCATTGTGTATTCCGACCTGACATCGGGAGGGTGGGGGCAGCATTGTTTATTCCGACCTGACATCGGGAGGGTGGGGGCAGCATTGTTTATTCTGACATGATATCGGGAGGGTGGGGGAAGCATTGTTTATTCCGACATGATATTGGGAGGGTGTGGGAAGCATCGTGTATTCCGACCTGACATCGGGAGGGTGGGGGAGCCTCGTTTATTTCGACCTGATATCGGGAGGGTGGGGCAGCATTGTGTATTCCGACCTGACATCGGGAGGGTGGGGGAAGCATTGTGTATTCCGACCCGACATCGGGAGGGTGGGGGAAGCATTGTTTATTCCGACCTGATATCGGGAGGGTGGGGGAAGCATTGTGTATTCCGACCTGACATCGGGAGGGTGGGGGCAGCATTGTTTATTCCGACCTGACATCGGGAGGGTGGGGGCAGCATTGTTTATTCTGACATGATATCGGGAGGGTGGGGGAAGCATTGTTTATTCCGACATGATATTGGGAGGGTGGGGGAAGCATCGTGTATTCCGACCTGACATCGGGAGGGTGGGGGAGCCTCGTTTATTTCGACCTGACATCGGGAGGGTGGGGGAGCCTTGTTTATTCCGACCTGACATCCGGAGGGTGGGGGAGCCTTGTTTATTTCGACCTGACATCGGGAGGGTGGGGGAGCCTTGTTTATTCCGACCTGACATCGGGAGGGTGGGGGAGCCTTGTTTATTCCGACCTGACATCGGGAGGGTGGGGGAGCCTTGTTTATTCCGACCTGACATCGGGAGGGTGGGGGAGCCTTGTTTATTCCGACCTGACATCGGGAGGGTGGGGGAAGCATTGTTTATTCCGACCTTATATCGGCAGGGTGGGGGGAGCTTTGTGTATTCTGACCTGATATCGGGAGGGTGGAGGGAGTATTGTTCATTCCGACCTTATATCGGGGGGGGGGGGGGGGGAAAGGAGTATTGTTTATTCCGACATGATATCGGGAGGGTGGGGGAAGCATTGTTTATTCCGACATGATATCGGGAGGGTGGGGGAAGCATCGTGTATTCCGACCTGACATCGGGAGGGTGGGGGAGCCTCGTTTATTTCGACCTGACATCGGGAGGGTGGGGGAGCCTTGTTTATTCCGACCTGACATCCGGAGGGTGGGGGAGCCTTGTTTATTCCGACCTGACATCGGGAGGGTGGGGGAGCCTTGTTTATTCCGACCTGACATCGGGAGGGTGGGGGAGCCTTGTTTATTCCGACCTGACATCGGGAGGGTGGGGGAGCCTTGTTTATTCCGACCTGACATCGGGAGGGTGGGGGAAGCATTGTTTATTCCGACCTTATATCGGCAGGGTGGGGGGAGCTTTGTGTATTCTGACCTGATATCGGGAGGGTGGAGGGAGTATTGTTCATTCCGACCTTATATCGGGGGGGGGGGGGGGGAAAGGAGTATTGTTTATTCCGACATGATATCGGGAGGGTGGGGGAAGCATTGTTTATTCCGACATGATATCGGGAGGGTGGGGGAAGCATCGTGTATTCCGACCTGACATCGGGAGGGTGGGGGAGCCTCGTTTATTTCGACCTGACATCGGGAGGGTGGGGGAGCCTTGTTTATTCCGACCTGACATCGGGAGGGTGGGGAAGCCTTGTTTATTCCGACCTGACATCGGGAGGGTGGGGGAGCCTTGTTTATTCCGACCTGACATCGGGAGGGTGGGGGAGCCTTGTTTATTCCGACCTGACATCGGGAGGGTGGGGGAAGCATTGTTTATTCCGACCTTATATCGGCAGGGTGGGGGGAGCTTTGTGTATTCTGACCTGATATCGGGAGGGTGGAGGGAGTATTGTTCATTCCGACCTTATATCGGGGGGGGGGGGGGGAAGGAGTATTGTTTATTCCGACATGATATCGGGAGGGTGGGGGGAGCATTGTTTATTTCAACCTGACGTCGGGAGGATGGGGGCAGCATTGTTTATTCCGACATGATATCGGGAGGGTGGGGTGAGCATTGTTTATTTCAACCTGACGTCGGGAGGATGGGGGCAGCATTGTTTATTCCGACCTGATATCGGGGGGGGGGGGGGGGGAAGGAGTATTGTTTATTCCGACTTGATATCGGGAGGGTGGGGGGAGCATTGTTTATTTCAACCTGACGTCGGGAGGGTGGGGGAAGCATTGTGTATTCCGACCTGACCGGGAGGGTGGGGGCAGCATTGTTTATTCCGACCTGACATCGGGAGGGTGGGGGCAGCATTGTTTATTCTGACATGATATCGGGAGGGTGGGGGAAGCATCGTTTATTCCGACATGATATCGGGAGGGTGGGGGAAGCATCGTGTATTCCGACCTGACATCGGGAGGGTGGGGGAGCCTCGTTTATTTCGACCTGACATCGGGAGGGTGGGGGAGCCTCGTTTATTCCGACCTGACATCGGGAGGGTGGGGGAGCCTTGTTTATTCCGACCTGACATCGGGAGGGTGGGGGAGCCTTGTTTATTCCGACCTGACATCGGGAGGGTGGGGGAGCCTTGTTTATTCCGACCTGACATCGGGAGGGTGGGGGAGCCTTGTTTATTCCGACCTGACATCGGGAGGGTGGGGGAGCCTTGTTTATTCCGACCTGACATCGGGAGGGTGGGGGAGCCTTGTTTATTCCGACCTGTCATCGGGAGGGTGGGGGAGCCTTGTTTATTCCGACCTGACATCGGGAGGGTGGGGGAGCCTTGTTTATTCCGACCTGACATCGGGAGGGTGGGGGAAGCATTGTTTATTCCGACCTTATATCGGCAGGGTGGGGGGAGCTTTGTGTATTCTGACCTGATATCGGGAGGGTGGAGGGAGTATTGTTCATTCCGACCTTATATCGGGGGGGGGGGGGGAAAGGAGTATTGTTTATTCCGACATGATATCGGGAGGGTGGGGGGAGCATTGTTTATTTCAACCTGACGTCGGGAGGATGGGGGCAGCATTGTTTATTCCGACATGATATCGGGAGGGTGGGGGGAGCATTGTTTATTTCAACCTGACGTCGGGAGGATGGGGGCAGCATTGTTTATTCCGACCTGATATCGGGGGGGGGGGAAGGAGTATTGTTTATTCCGACTTGATATCGGGAGGGTGGGGGGAGCATTGTTTATTTCAACCTGACGTCGGGAGGATGGGGGCAGCATTGTTTATTCCGACATGATATCGGGAGGGTGGGGGGAGCATTGTTTATTTCAACCTGACGTCGGGAGGATGGGGGCAGCATTGTTTATTCCGACATGATATCGGGAGGGTGGGGGGAGCATTGTTTATTTCAACCTGACGTCGGGAGGATGGGGGCAGCATTGTTTATTCCGACATGATATCGGGAGGGTGAGGGGAGCATTGTTTATTTCAACCTGACGTCGGGAGGATGGGGGCAGCATTGTTTATTCCGACATGATATCGGGAGGGTGAGGGGAGCATTGTTTATTTCAACCTGACGTCGGGAGGATGGGGGCAGCATTGTTTATTCCAACCTGATATCAGGAGGGTGGGGGGGAGCATTGTTTATTCTGACCTGACATCAGGACAGGAGGAGCCACTGTTTTGTTTGACTTGATTTTGAGAGGGTGAGGAGAGCATTGTTTTGACCTGAAGTTGGGATGGGGGTTATGTAAGGTTTTGATTAGCTTGAGGTGAGTCAGTGTTATTTAAACCTGTTGTTGAACAGAAACAGAGTCTAATCTGACGCCGCAGGTAAGGAGAGCAATTGTACAGTCTGACCCCGAAGGTGAAAGGAAAACCACTGTCCAGTTGACTTCAGAGGAGGAAGAAAGAACTACAATCCAGTACGATGCTGGAGGTGGGAGAAAGGCCACGAGTTGGAGGAGCGCCACTGCGTTGTTGGACTTGACCGAGGGAGAGGAGAGAGTAGTCAGTGTATAATCAGTTTGGAGTCTGAAGCAGGAAGAGGGATTTGTCTCAGTCAGACCTAAGAGACAGTCCACTTCAAGTAAGAGGGGGAGCTGGAGCCAATTTGCAGTTTAGAATAGCAGAATAGAAGATGAGTGAGATGTTCTCTTAATATTTATTTTCAGTTGAAGAGCTGTAGCTAAACTTTCAGAGTATAGAAGTTGGTGCATCACTTAAGGAATTCACCTTTCCCATTCTGCTGGATAGACTGTGGGTATGGGAGGAGCAGGATCCTGACAGCAGTGACCATCTCTTAAATGAAGAGGCAGGTGACAAAGTGAGTGCCGGGAGACAGGAGTTAATAAGCACAGCTGGGGACTAGGGTCTGTGTGTGAGTATGGTGTGAGCTGTAGGGTGAGATTGGGTCAGGGCTACTGGTCTGGATCATACTGGGAGACTTTGGTAACTGATTTATTATTGCCAGGTACAGTGAAAAAGCTTTAGTTTGCATTCTATCAGATATTTCATTCCATACATAGAATACAAAAAGAGAAAAATAAAGAATGTTACAGAGGAATTAAATGATGACCCAGCATTTCTTCATGCACGAGCTGCCTCCGCCTCCAGTTCACCCCCTTCTCTTCCATTCTCCTTTCCAGTATCTATCCTCTAGTATTACAGATAGTATCATAATATGACAGAATTCACCCTGTAGTTTGAGAGTGACAGTAAAACCAGATGTATCAGTATTACAGTCAAATGAAGGGATCAACAAAGACATGAGAGAGGAGATGGCTAATTTTGATTGGAAGAGGGCACTAGCATGTACGACAGCAGAACAGTAATGGCTGGAGCTTCCGAGAACAATTCAGAAGGAGCAGGATTCATCCCAAAAAAGTATTATAAGCGGAGGATGAGGCACCCATGACTGACAAAGAAAGTCAAAGACAGCGTTAAAGCAAAAGAGGGGGCATATAACATAGCAACAATTAGTGAGAAGTTAGACAACTGGGAAGCTTTTAAAAACCAACTAAAAAGCCAGAAGGAGAGAAAAGATGAAATATAAACTAGCCAATAATATAAAAGAGGTTACAAAAGTCTTTTCCCAGAAATATAAGGAGTAAAAGAGAGATGAGAGTGGCCTGCTGAGTTCTTCCAACATTTTGTGTGTGTTGCTTGGATTTCCATCATTTGTAGATTTTCTCTTATTTGTGATATAGGAAGAGATTAGACAAATATGGGTTGCTTTTTCTGGAGCAGAGTCAGCTGGGTTAAAGTTATGAAAGGTATAGATAGAACAGAAAAGACAGACTGGAAGAGAAAAGATATCTTGCTCCAGTGTTTTAGAGTAAATAATTGAATGGTAGTCATGCTTTAAAAGTAAGAGGGTTTAAGTTCAAGGGACCTATGCAGGGCAAGTTTCTGTAAATAATTGAATTTTGTAAGAAGACCAACTGATGGCCTGAATTTAGTGAGCCAGCTGGGTTTCAACTAATATTTGTTTTATTGAAGGAGATCTGTACTGGCTTTGTACAATCAGTGTGTCCAGTTCCACACCAAAACTTAATTACTGAAAATTAGTGTTGGAGAGGAGTGAATACACTGACTATACAAAGGATAACGGATCTCCTTCAATCAAACAGATATTAGTTGAAACTCAGCTCGGGTGAAATACAAATGCTGATATCTGAAAGGAAAAAGTAGAAGCTGGACTGGTCCTTCGTACTACTCAGGCTTTCAATAAGATTATACTTGCTTTTCACCTCTGCAAGAAAACGACACTAACCCAAGGTTCCTTGGTATCCACACCTCCCCCCCACCGCCTCCCCTGCTACCTTATCATTTCCTGTCAGTCACGTTACGTACACATACACACCTGTGCCTAGTGTCACTTTATGGACATACAGTCATTCCATGTATGTAAGCTATCTAGTGTATTTATATGCACTGTGTTTATTATTGTGTTCTTTATCGAATTGTGTTTCACAGTGCATCAGATCTGGAGTAACAATTATCTTGTTCTTCGTTACACTTATGTACTGGAAATGATATTAAATAATCTTGAATATTAAAAAAAACTTTTGGTTAGTCTTGAATAAAGTTCATTCTATGTTCACACATACTATGTGAAGAACCTGGTGTCAGCCCATTCATTGCTAGTAATGAGCTCACTGGTGGTGGCTGGTTTCTGAACTTGCCACTGTAGAGAAATATTCTGGCTGGAAGAGCTGTTCACATCACGAGACAGCAGATCTACTGCATTGACCCACAGGTGACTGACAGCTGTGAGATCACAGGTAAAAAACAGAGAGTCCTCACCAGGTTCCCTTCACGTCTGTAACTTCTACATTTTTAAGAATATGATGACCCCTTTTAGCGCTAGTGCCATTAGCAGATGTGTTCTTGGCAATGTATCCTGTGTGCTACATCAGTTGCTGGGGTATTTGAATGTATTCTTGTGTTCTTCTATCAATGTGGGTTTAATTGGTCTGTGGTTTTATTTCTCTCCACCTACCCCCACCCACTCTTTCTTTCCCTGTTACCCTCCCATCTTTGCCTGCAGCATGCACATTGAGAATGTACAATTAGCTTTAAATGTTAGCCCCCACTGTCTGCTTTAAACAAGCCTTGCCCACTCAGGTAAGATGCTTCTGTCTTTACCAGTTATCAAATAAGACCAATGCTCCATAGCTACTTTCATATCCTATGTGGGAGAGATGGGGCAGATTACAAATGGTGACTATGGCAATTTTACCAATAATCAGGACTCTGAATGTCAGGAATGATCCTGTCTTCAGTTATATTGTAATATTGATTTGCTAAGTATGCAGGGTTGTATGTGGTGACATGTAGGTACTCTGATAATAAATTTTACTTTGAATATACCTGCATTTAAAAGCAAATTCTTACTCTTGTTGAATTTTGCCACTCCAGTTTGCAAATACATTAAAAGCTTTATGATAACGTTCATCCCACCCTATCTCAATAGCAGGCACACTCCACAGGAGGGGCTTCTGTTAATTGAAAACAATTCAAAGGATAATCTGTCACCTTCCTTGACACAAATTGGCCGAATTAAACTTTCCTGCTGTTATAGGCCAACATGATCCCACCCTGTGCATCACATATTTGCTTGTCTTGATAGCTGCTATTAATGATTGAAGTTCAGCCGGAACATGTTAAGCAGTTTGTGCAATTTAAGTGATTTAGTTCCACTTTAGATTGGTGCTTGTGAGCCAGTTGTTGAGCACCAATTTTCCCTGGATTTCCTGAGGCCTTCACTGAATCTCACAGAGAGGGGATGAGGTGATTCAGCACACTGCAAGGGCTGAAGAGTTAACCCCATTCCTGCTTCCCACCATCCGTCACCTTCTTTAACTAGATATAGAGGCTGTTCGGCTCGATGAGGCAGCTGAGGCTTTCAACTAAATCAAGGCTGATCTGTATTTGCGTCACTTATCCCTAACCCTTACTAATATCAGTAATTACAGAGTAAAGCCTTCCCTTCCATGGGTTAATAATTTCTATCACTTCAGTTCTATATCTTCTAGCTCTGATTCCTCTCAATGCCCATGGGAAATACTTCTTTGGCCTGTTCTAAATTCAAGTAACTTAATCAGACTAGACTATCCGTCAGCTATAGTAGCAAGTGATGAGCTCTCGTGGTAGTTTTATTCTGTGCTTTCGTCCTTGGGTGTATTTCCTTTATAAAGATGATAATTAGATTTGCTATCCACTCCAGAACACCACCCTGACTAAGCTCTTCATTTTGCTGAATTCCTGATAGTTCACTACCAACATTTCTGGTTACTATCCCACCAACTGCTTGTGGCAAGTCCCTCCTCATCACTTAGTCTAAATCCCCATAGAGACATCAAGAACCAAATGCTGAAGGATGTAGCTGTCCTTGACTCTGTTGGTGTGGGAATTCAGGGCTCTATACCTCATGCTCAATGGCAGCTGTGAGAAAATGGCATAGCTTGGATGGTAGGAGTCTTTAATGATGAGTTGGCGTGAGTCCACTACTCTCTACAGGTTCTTGCATCTGTGAACAGTGATGAGTTAATTACTAGATCATATGTTACAGTTGGTTTCAGGTGTAATATTGACCCCACACCAATATATGGTCTCATAAGAGAAACAAAAGGAGATTCAAAACAGGCCAATTCAGGGGAAAACAAACAATTTTCAGTGCACCAGGCATTGTTTTAGTAGTTTGCAGCCACTTTAATTCTGGTAATTTTATGTAACACAACATTGCAATTTGTACAAAATGATCCCAGCTTCCACCAGAAATGGGCAGAGTTCTTGCTCAATAGTGCTAAACAGTTAAGTACTGTATATATTTAACAGGCTGAACTAAAATAACTTTGTCCTCTTCTTATTGCAGCAATCCGTTCCAAAAAAATGATCAGATTTCAGAAATTCAGGAATGCCAAACAAGGTAAGTGAAAGTCCTTTGAAAAAACACTGCTGTCTTTTGACTCCCTCCCTTCATAAAGAGTGGAGTGACATTTCCAATTTTCTAGTCTTCAGCAACCATGCCAGAATCTAGTGGTATTTGAAAGATTACCACTAATGCCTACACACAATCTCTTCAGGTAGCTGGGGTGTAGTCCATCTGGTTCAGGTGACTTGTCTACCTTCAGACCTTTCAGCCTCCCTAATAACGAGACTCACCCCTGCCCCATACACTCTCGAATTTCTGCCATTCTGCTGGCGTCCTCCACAGTTACATTGTCCCCCAATACTACCTCTCCAGGCTAATCTTCCAGCGGTCTGCTAACCACTCTCGCCTCTCTTCCTCTTTTTATATATGAAAACATATTTTTGCTATCCTCTTTTATATTATTGAATAGCTTACCTTCATATTTGATCTTCTGTTACATTTTTAGTTGTATTCCGTTGTGTTTTTTTTAGGAGCTCGGGACCTTTTGAGAATTTTCGACAGGCTTCAGTTTTCGCCAACGATCGCCTTTTTTCCCTTCAAAAACACTACAAAATAAAGTTATTTACATAGAAAAACATTCGTTAAATCTGAGTCCTTGTACAATAAATAAAGTTATTTACAATACATTATGCGTTGACTCTCTGTTCCTTTTCAAATTACGGTAAAGAGGTTTACAATACGATCGCTTGTTTCCGTGCGCTGAGGGCGAGATTGGGAGTAAGGAAAGCTCCAGAACTTCCCAGACTTTTCGATGGGCGTGTTTCAGTGAGGCCGCGCGATATTTGAAGAAAGAGCCGGGCCTGTGGCGACTTCACGGCGGACCTAAGTCGTCGCGATTTATTGGGCAATTCGCAAAGGTGATTAAGCGTTTTGCGGCCATTGTGGGAGCGGAAGGTGTTAAAGTGATTAGTTTGACCCTTTGGCAAAACTTCCACACCCGGCGCTGATGACCCCCTTATCCCGCCTTCAACCCTCCTCCTCTTCTGGTCACCCAAATCTGGTTCTCTGCCTGTTCCGGATCTTTTCATCACGAATTGCCGACGGGACATCAGCCTTCCCCATCCGTCGGAACGCTTTACCTTCCAGTCTCTCCGCACCAACCCCAACCTTGGCCGTCAAACCTATAGACAAAAGGGTGCTGTTGTAGTGTGGTGCACTGACCTCTACCTAGCTGAGGCCAGGTGGCAACTCTGACACCTCATAACTATCCATCGAAGAGGGCTGCCCTCTAGACCATCAGAAAACTGTCTCCTACACTATCACTGAACTCATCCGCTCTGGAGAACTTCAGTCCACTGCCACCAAGCTCGAAGTTCCCTTACTGCGCCACGTGCTTCTACCTCCTACCCAAGATCCACAAACCGGATTGTCCAGGTAGGCCCATTGTCTCTGTCTGCTCCTGCCCCACTGTACATGTGTCATATCTTGATTCCATTGTATCCCCCTTGGTTCAGTCCCTTCCCACCTACATCCACAGCACTTCATGCTCTCATCTCTTAAATAACTTTCAATTCCCTTACCCTGACTGCCTCATCTTCACCATAGATGTTCAGTCCCTATCACTTTTATCCCCCATCAAGAAGGCTTCAAAGCTCTCCGCTTCTTTCTTGATAAAAGAACCAACTAATCCCACTCTACCACCACTTTCCTCCATCTGGCAGAACTGGCCTTCACCCCGAATCTCCTCCAATCTTCTCCAGACTTGAGTACCTATGGGCCCCAGCTATGCCTGCCATTTTGTTGGCTATGTTGTCCGTGTTCCAATAGACAATAGGTGCAGAAATAGACCATTCAGCCCTTCGAGCCTGCACTGCCATTTTGAGATGATGGCTGATCATCTACCATCAATACTCGGTTCCTGCCTTGTCCTCATATCCCTTGATTCCCCTATCCATAAGATACCTATCTAGCTCCTTCTTGAAAGCATCCAGAGAATTGGCCTCCACTACCTTCCAAGGCAGTGCATTCCAGACCCCCACAACTCTCTGGGAGAAGAAGTTCTTCCTTAACTCTGTCCTAAATGACCTACCCCTTATTCTCAAACCATGCCCTCTGGTACTGGATTCTCCCAGCATCTGGAACATATTTCCTGCCTCTATCTTGTCCAATCCCTTAATAATCTTATATGTTTTAATCAGATTCCCTCTCAATCTCCTTAATTCCAGCATGTACAAGCCCAGTCTCTCTAACCTCTCTGCGTAAGACAGTCCGGACATCCCAGGAATTAACCTGGTGAATCTATGCTGCACTTCCTCTACAGCCAGGATGTCCTTCCTTAGCCCTGGAGACCAAAACTGTACACAATACTCCAGGTGTGGTCTCACCAGGGCTCTGTACAAATGCAAAAGGATTTCCTTGCTCTTGTACTCAATTCCCTTTGTAATAAAGGCCAACATTCCATTAGCCTTCTTCACTGCCTGCTGTACTTGCTCATTCCAAGTCTTTCCCATTTATACTCCCCAACTCTTCCTCTGCTACTTTGATGACTGCATTGGTGCTACTTCATACACCAATGCTGAGCTCATCAATTTTATCAACTTTGCCTCCAACTTCCACCCTGCCTTTAAATTTACTTGGTCCATTTCTGACACCTTCCTCCCTTTCTTGATCTCTCTCTCCATCTCTGGAGACAAATTGTCAAACAACATCTTCTGTAAACCTGCTGTTTTCACAATTATCTCGACTTTACCTGTTGTCCCTTATCTCCTGCGTTCCCTTTTCTGTTTCTCCACCTCCACCAAGTTTATCCTCAGGATGCAGCTTTCTGTTCCAGGAAATCAGAGATGTCCTCCTTTAAAGAATGGAGTTTCCTTAGTTTCCTTTCCTCCACTACTGGCGCTGCTCTCACCCGCATCTCTTCCATTTCACATACATCCACGCTCACCCCTTCTTCTCAGTCTTAAAAGTGATAAGAGTTCCTCTTATCCTTACCTACCACCCATCAGTCTCTGCATCCAACATATTGATCCTCCACAACTTCCACTATCTCTAAAGGGATCCTCCTGCTGAACATATCTTTACCTCTACCCACCCCCAACATTCTGCAAGGATCATTCTGTCTGAAATTCCCTTATCCATTCCTCCCTCCCCACTAATTTCCTTATCCATTCCTCCCTCCCCACTAATTCCCTCCCGGCATGCAGCCTAAGTGCAACTGCCCATACACCTCATCCCTCACCTCCATTCAGGGTCCCAGGCAGACCTTCCATTTGAGGAAACACTTCATCTGCAAATTTGCTAGGGCCATCTATCTGGTTCTCCCAATGCAGCCTCCTCTACATTGGTGAGACCTGCTATAAATTGAGGAAACACGGGGAAATCTGCAGATGCTGGAAATTCAAACAACACATACAAAATGCTGGTGGAACACAGCAGGCCAGGCAGCATCTATAAGGAGAAGCGCTGTCAATGTTTCGGGCCGAGACCCTTTGTCAGGACCAACTGAAAGGAAAGATACTATGAGATTTGAAAGTAGTGCGGGAGGGGGAAATGCGAAATGATAGGATAAGACTGGAGGGGGTGGGATGAAGCTAAGAGCTGGAAAGGTGATTGGCGAAAGTGATACAGAGCTGGAGAAGGGAAAGGATCATGTGACGGGAGGCCTTGGGAGAAAGGAGGGGGGAGCACCAGAGGGAGATGGAGAACAGGCAGTGATGAGCAGAGAGAGAAAAAAAAACAACTAACTATGTTAGGGATGGGGTAAGAAGGGGATGAGGAGTTTGAGAAATCAATGTTCATGCCATCAGGTTGGAGGCTACCCAGCCGGTATATAAGGTGTTGTTCCTCCAACCTGAGTGTGGCTTCATCTTGACAGTAGAGGAGGCCATGGATAGACATATCAGAATGGGAATGGGACGTGGAATTAAAATGTGTGGCCACTGGGAGATCCTGCTTTCTCTGGCGGACAGAGCGTAGGTGTTCAGCAAAACAGTCTCCCAGTCTGTGTCGGGTCTCACCAGTATATAAAAGGCCACACCGGGAGCACTGGACGCAGTATACCACACCAGCCGACTCACAGGTAGGACTGTCTGGGGCCCTGAATGGTGGTGAGGGAGGAAGTGTAAGGGCAGGTGTAGCACTTGTTCTGTTTACAAGGATAAGTACCAGGAGGGAGATCGGTGGGAAGGGATGGGGGGGACGAGTGGACAACGGAGTCATGGAGGGAGCGATCCCTGCGGATCCCCTTGTGCGAGATGAGGCCACCCTGAGGGTGAAGGAACAATACTTTTTATTCCATCTAGGTAGCCTCCAACTTGATGACATGAATATCGATTTCTCCTTCTGGTAAACAAATTGTCTTCTCTTTCTCTACTTCTCACTTTGAACTTTCACTTCTTCTCAACTGCCTATTACTTCCCTTCAGTTTCCCACCCCCCCCCCCTGTTCCCTTTCTCCTATGATCCACTCTCCTCTCCTATCAGATTCCTTCTCCAGCCATAGACCTTTCCAACTCACCTTCCAGTTAGCCTCTTTCCCCATCCCATCCCCACTTTTTATTCTGGCTTCTTTTCCCTTCCTTCTCAGTCCTGAAGTAGGGTCTCAGCCCAATCTGTTCATTTCATTGGATGCTGCCTGACCTGCTGAGTTTGTATGTGTTGTTCCAGCTAAGTTTCTTTCTTTGTCTGCTAGTCAAGTCAAGTTGTTCATTGTTAATACATATAGAGATGAGACAATGTTTCTTTGAACCAGGGTGTACACAGGAGTACACATAAAACATGAAAATGTATGAAGGTATGGGTAAAATCTATAGATGAATTGCACAAATAACAAACTAAAGTGCATTAATTTCAAATATTGGAAGGTATGGAATAGATTAACAAGGGAACTTAAGAGTACGATGCGGCCGGGAGTTCAGAAATCCATTATACAGAGGAAAGGAACTGTTTGTCATCCTGACCGTTTTTGTTTTAATGCATTGTAGTCTCCTGTCTGATGGTAGAAAGTCAAAGAGGATGCTGGATGGATACACTTATTAATTATGCACTTCAGTTTGTTACTTATATGTGATTTGTCTGTAGATTTTTTTTTGCATGACAAATTGATTTATTTTTTTCTGAGATCTATTCAGTCAATAAAGAGAGTCCTTAGGCTACAAGTGCTGAAGCGGTAGAGGATTCATACTTCCATTTGGGTGGAAGCACCCTCTTGGACTTGTAATACCGGGCCAGTCTGTGGATTCTGCTCTCAATAAGAATCAAGCGGAACCTGGCATCTTTATTCTTTCTGTTCCTCTCCAAGTGCTTGCGCATAGCCACAACAGTCTTGATCAAATGGTTCAAATCTTCTGGAAGGTCAGGAGCCAGGCCCTTGGACTTGAGGATCCTGAGGATTTTCTTTCCAGTAACAAAACAGACCTGGACAACACCATGGGAATCCCTCAAGATCACACCAATCTGTGATGGGATCAACCCCTTCTTTGCCAGCTTGTAAATCTGTTCTTCTACATCATCAGATGTGAGCTTTAGCCATATGGGCACACTTCGTCTGTATGGTAGAGCTGACGGGGACAAGCCCTTGCCGGGAGCGTGCATGTGACCCATGGCAGTGGCAGCAAGGGAAAAGGCCATCTGTAGATTTTTAACTGTATCTTCATAAATTATCCTTAATAATACTAAGGACCCTGTGTATGCAGTGCTCCTGATAAATGTTCCTTGGTCTTCTCCATGTTCAGGCTTAGGTTGTTCTTCTCACACCAGTCCACCATCCACTCCACTTCCTCTCTGTATTCTGTCTCGTTGTCGTTCTTGATAAGGCGAACCACTGATGGGTCATAAACAAACTTGATGACACGATTTGACACGATCCTGTGACATAGTCATGCGTCAGCAGTGTGAACAGCAGAGGGCTGAGCACACAGCCTTGGAGGGTGGGGGTGCCAGTGCTCAACATAATGGGACGAGAGACATTGCTGCCCAGACGGACTGGCTGCGGCCTGTGGTCTAATATCCAATTGCAGAGGGAGTGTTGAGACCCAGTGAGGTCAGTTTCCCCACCAGTTTCTGGGGTATGATGGTGTTGAATGCTGAACTGAAGTTATAAGCAGCAGTCTGGCATATGAGACCCCATTTTCCAGTTGGGTCAGGACAGAGAGGCTATTGCATCATCAGTGGATCGTTTTGAGCAATAAGGTCCAGTGCAGCTGGAAGAAAGGCTTTAATGAGCTCCATGACCAGCCACTCAAAGCATTTCATAATGGTTTATGTTATTGCCACCAGCTGATAGTCATTTCCTTCTTTGGTACTGGTCTTTTAAATCGAAGCAAGAAGCAGAGAGGGAAGAGGTAAAGGCATCTCAGAGAGAAGTTATTTTTTTACTGATTGGGGAAAAGAGGCTAGACTGTGCAGGCGCGCGACATAGCATGCCAAGTGTTAAAAGAAAAAGACCACCGTATACAGCGGCTATCATCGGAGTAGACTGAGGCAGAGTGGGATGGCTTTGGCTCAACTGGCTTCGGCGAGGTTTGAACGGGGCACAACTGCGCAAGTGCATGAAAGTCAGCCCGTGAGGCAGCGGGAGAATTTAAAAAGCGAGCAGAGGCTAAGGACGAGCTTCACTCCAAGTGAAGTAAGGCCAGGTAAGCTCCTTTAATTAATTTAATTACCTTAGGAGTAGGTAATGGAGGCAGCAGTTAGGGCAGTTGAGTGGTCCGTTTGCAGTATATGGGAAGTCAGGGTGAGCACAATTGTCCCTGATGACTACACCTGGAAAAGGTGCATCCAGCTGCAGCTCCTGACAAACCGAGTTAGGGAACTGGAGCTGGAGCTGGATGAACTTCACATCATTCGGGAGGCGGAGGCAGAAATAAACAGGAGTTACAGGGAGATCAGGAGACAGGTAGCTGGGTGACTGTCAGGAGAGGGAAGGGGATTAGACAGAATGAGCAGAGCACCCCTGAGGCTGTTCCCATCAATAATAAGTATACCGTTTTGGATACTGTTGGTGGGGACGACCTACTAGGGACAAGCTGCAGTGGTTGCGTCTCTGGCACCGAGACTGGACCCTCAGCTCAGAAGGGAAGGAGGGAAAAGAGGAGAGCAGTAGTGATAGGGGATTCGATAGTTAGGGGGACAGATAGGAGGTTCTGTGGAAGAGATCCAGAATCCTGGATGGTCTGTTGCCTCCCTGGCGCCAGAGTCCGCGATATCTCGGATCAAGTTCTCAGTATTCTCAAGAGGGAAGATATCAGCAGCCGGATGCTGTGGTCCATGTAGGGACCAATGACATGGGTAGGAAGAGTGAGGAGGTCCTGAAAAGTGAGTTTAGGGACTTAGGCGCCAAGTTAAAGGACAGGACCTCCAGGATAGCAATCTCAGGATTGCTACCAGTGCCACGTGCAGGCGAGTTTAGAAATAGTAAGATAGTGCAGATCAACATGTGGCTGAAGACATGGTGCAGAGGGAGGGCTTCAGATTTATAGATAATTGGGCAGTTTTCCAGGAAAGGTGGGACCTGTTCTGGCGGGACAGTTTACATCTGAACTGGAGGGGGGCAAATATTCTTGCAGGTAGGTTTGCTAGAGAGGCTCCAGTGGATTAAAACTAGATACAAGGGGGGAGGGGAACCAGAGTGTAGGAACAGATGTATGGGAGAAGGAAGAAAAAGAAGATAGTAAAGTTGTTTGCACCATTAGAGATAAACAGAAAGGAAGAGGTGGAGAATTTTTAAAATACATTTATTTTAATGCTAGGAGCATTGTAAGAAAGGTGGATAAGCTTATAGCATGGATTGATACCTGGAAATATGGTGTTGTGGCTATTAGTGAAACATGTTTGCAGGAGAGGTGCGATTGGAAACTAAATATTCCTGGATTTCATTGCCTCAGGTGTGATAAAATCAGAGGGACAAAGGGGGAGGTGTTGCATTGCTTGTCAGGGAAAATATTACAGCGATGCTGTAGCAGGATAGATTAGAGGGCTTGTCTAGGGAGGCTATTTGGATGGAATTGAGGAATGGGAAAGGTTTACTAACACTTATAGGGGTGTATTATAGACTACCTAATGGGGAGTGAGAATTGGAGGAGCAAATTTGTAAGGAGATAGCAGGTATTTGTAGTAAGCACAGGGTTGTGATTGTGGGAGATTTTAATTTTCCGTCCATAGACTGGGAAGCCCATACTGTAAAAGGGCTGGATGGTTTGGAGTTTGTAAAATGTGTGCAGGATAGTTTTTTGCAGCAATACATAGAGGTACCAACTACAGAAGGGGCAGTGTTGGATCTCCTGTTAGGGAATGAGATAGGTCAGGTGATGGACGTATGTGTTGGGGAGCAATTCGGGTCCAGTGATCACGATGCCATTAGTTTCAATATAATTATGGAGAAGGATAAGACTGGACCCAGGGTTGAGATTTTTGATTGGAGAAAGGCTAACTTTGAGGAGATGCGAAAGAATTTAATGGATTGGAACAATTTGTTTTATGGGAAGGATGAAATAGAGAAATGGAGGTCATTTAAAGGTGAAATTTTGAGGGTACAGAATCTTTATGTTCCTGTTAGGTTGAAAAGAAAGGTTAAAAGTTTGAGAGAGCCATGGTTTTCAAGGGATATTGGAAACTTGGTTAGGAAAAAGAGAGATATCTACAATAAATATAGGCAGCATGGAGTAAATGAGGTGCTCGAGGAATATAAAGAATGTAAGAAGAATCTTAAAGAAATTAGAAAAGCTAAAAGAAGATATGAGGTTGCTTTGGCAAGTAAGGCGAAAATAAATCTGAAGGGTTTCTACAGTTATATTAATAGCAAAAGGATAGTGAGGGATAAAATTGGTCCCTTAGAGAATCAGAGTGGACAGCAATGTGTGGAGCCAAAAGAGATGGGGGAGACTTTGAACAATTTCTTTTCTTCGGTGTTCACTAAGGAGAAGGATATTGAATTGTGTAAGGTAAACAAGTAGGGAAGTTATGGAAGCTATGACGATTAAAGAGGAGGAAGTACTGGTGCTTTTAAGGAATATTAAATTGGATAAATCTCCGGGTCCTGACAAGATATTCCCAAGGACCTTGAGGGAAGCTAATATAGAAATAGCAGGGGCTCTGACAGAAACATTTCAAATGTCATTAGAAACGGGGATGGTGCCAGAGGATTGGTGTATTGCTCATGTTGTTCCATTGTTTAAAAGGGTTCTAAGAGTAAACCTAGCAATTATTAGTTTTTTTATACATTTGCTACATCGCTACAGATAAAAAAAACCCAGATCGAAATGAAGTACATTAGTACAGTGCAAAAATAAACATACAACAATAATATAATACAAAAGAAGATAATTGAGAAAGCACCCAAATTGAAGATATGTAAATAAAACCTAGCAATTATAAGCCTGTAAGTTTGACGTCAGTGGTGGGTAAATTAATGGGAAGTATTCTTAGAGATGGTGTATATAATTATCTGGATAGACAGGGTCTGATTAGGAACAGTCAACATGGATTTGTCATGTTTGACAAATCTTACTGAATTTTTTGAAGTTACTAGAAAAGTTGACGAGGGTAAAGCAGTGGATGTTGTCTATATGGACTTCAGTAAGGCCTTTGACAAGGTTCCACACGGAAGGTTAGGAAGGTTCAATCGTGAGGTATTAATATTGAAGTAGTAAAATGGGTTCAACAGTGGCTGGATGGGAGATGCCAGAGAGTAGTGGTGGATAACTGTTTGTCAGGTTGGAGGCCGGTGACTAGTGGTGTGCCTCAGGAATCTGTACTGGGTCCAATGTTGTTTGTCATATAGATTAATGATCTGGATGATGGGGTGGTAAATTGGATTAGTAAGTATGCAGATGATACTAAGGTAGGTGGTGTTGTGGATAATGAAGTAAGTTTTCAAAGTTTGCAGAGAGATTTAGGCCAGTTAGAAAATGGGCTGAAAGATGGCAGATGGAGTTTAATGCTGATAAGTGTGAGCTGCTACATTTTGGTAGGAATAATCAAAATAAGACATGCATGGTAAATGGTAGGGCATTGAAGAATGCAGTAGAACAGAGTGATCTAGGAATAATAGTGCATAGTTCCCTGGAGGTAGAATCTCATGTGGATAAGGTGGTGAAGAAAGCTTTTGGTATTCTGGCCTTTATAAATCAGAGCATTGAGTATAGGAGTTGGGATGTAATGTTAAAATTGTGCAAGGCCGAATTTGGGGTATTGTGTACAGTTCTGGTCACCGAATTATAGAAAAGATGTCAACAAAATAGAGAGAGATTTGCTAGAATGTTACCTGGGTTTCAGCATCTAAGTTACAAAGGTTGAACAAGTTAGGTCTTTATTCTTTGGAGCGTAGAAGGTTGAGGGGGGACTTGATAGAGGTATTTAAAATTATGAGGGGGATAGATAGAGTTGACATGGACAGACTTCTTCCATTGAGAGTAGGGGAGATTCAAACAAGAGGACATGAGTTGAGAGTTAAGGGGCAAAAGTTTAGGGGTAACATGAGGGCGAATTTCTTTACTTAGAGAGTGGTAGTTGTGTGGAATGAGCTTCCAGTAGAAGTGGTAGAGGCAGGTTTGCTATTGTCATTTAAAGTAAAATCGGATAGGTATATGGACAGGAAAGGTCTTCAGGTTTGCATGGTTAAAATCACCAGCAATAATGAAGATAGTATTGTGGTGTTTGGTTTGAAAGTCACTGATGGCACTCACGCATTTCCACATCAGCAGTAATGGTGGGCGGGGGTGGGGGGATATATACAGCTACCAACACAATTGTAGTGAACTCCCTCAGTAAATAAGATGGTCTGCACTTCACAAAAATGAACTCAAATCATCAGTTAACAATGGGATGCCACTGCTAAAGTATCCATACATCAGTTCTTATTTATGTAAATACAGGTAGTACCACCGTGGGTCTTGCCTGAGATGGTGCATAGCTAGTGGAATGTGAATAGGTCCAGGGTCAGTGGTGTGATCTTCACGTGGGAACTCTGTGAGAACTCCAGTCTCCATGATGACTACATCTGCATGAAGTACATCCAGTTGCAACTCCTTACATACCGTGTTAGAGAAATGGAGCTGCAACTGGATGATCTTCGGCTCGTATGAGAGCATGAACGAGGTAGTCACCCCTAAGTTGCTGGATGCAGTTAGCTTGGTTGCTACCAAGAGAGGGAAAGAGAATAGACATAAAGTGCAGAATACCCCTATGGCCATTCCCCTTAATAATAAGTGTACTGTTTGAATACTGTTGGTAGGGGTGGCAGGGGCTATCAGGAGAAAGCTGCAGCAACCAGATCTCTGGCTTTAAGTGTGTAGCTCAGAAGTGAAGGGAGGAAAAGAGAAGTGCATTGATGATAGGGGATTGACTAGTTAGGGAGCTGAAAGAGATTCTGTGAGCATGAAGGAGACTCGTGGATGGTACGTTGCCTCCCAAGTGCCAAGGTCAGGGATGTCTCTGATCAGGTCCACAGCATCCCAAGGGAGGGGGTGAGTAGCCAGAAGTCATGGTACATAGTGGTACCAAGAATAAGATGATTTGATGGATGAATGGCTGAGGAATTTGGGCAGGAGGCAGTGTTTCAAATTTGTGGATCATTGTAATCTTTTCTGGAGAAGGTATGACATGCACAAAAAGGATGGGTTACACCTGCACTTGAGAGGGACCAATATCCTTGAGGGCAGGTTTGCTCGCGGTGTTGGAGTGAGCTTAGATTAATTTGGCAGGGATTTGGAACCAGAGTGATATGACAGGGGATGGGGCAGTTGGTTTATATGTAGGTGCAGTGTATAGTGAAACTGTGAGGTACCTGATAGGGCATGGTTGTAGTCACTGGGATGGGTTGATTTCTGTCTTAAAATTAAATAGTAGAGATTGGGTTCAACAGTGTGGACAAGAGAGGATAATGTCAAAGGGAAGGAGAGTGCAGAAGAGTTTATAAAAGTCTCCAGAATAAATAGAAAGGCAAAGTTTTTAAAGGGAAAATTATTTAGCTTTTAGGAACATGGAGGCAAAATTGAAAGAGGGAGATGAACAGGAATGAAGATGTTATATTTGATTGCATGCTGTGTATGGAATAAGGTAGGTGATATTGTAGCACAAAAACTAGCAAGTATGATGTTATGGGCTTCACTAAGTCTCGGCTACAAGAAGATCGCTGTTAGGAGCTTAACATCCAAGATAAGTATTGTATCAAAAGGACAAGCAGTTAGGCAGATGGGGTGGGGTGGCCCTGCTAGTAAAAATTTAAATCAAATCCTTAGAAAGAGATGACATAGGATCAGAAGATGTAGTATCCTTGTTGGGAAGAGTTAAGAACCTGCTAGGTAAAAACTCCTTGATGGGATTTATGCACAGATCTCCAAACAGTAGCCAGGATGTGGAGATCAAATTACAATGGGAGATAGAATGCCGGATAAGGGAATCCTTTAGATTAGAGATGAGGAAGAATCTGTTTAGCCAGAAGATAATGAATCAACGGTATTCATTACCACAGACAACTGTGGGGGCCAAGTCATTGGGTACATTTAAGGTTGGTGTTGATAGGCTCTTAGTCAGAAAGGATGGCAAAGATTAAGGGGAGGAGGTAGTAGAATGAGGTTAAGAGATATAAATCAGCCATTTGGCCAGTGATTCTGCTCCTATGTTTTATGGTCATATAGTCTTATGGTAGCCTGAATATTGTCTTCCAGATGGAGGTGATCACCTTTGTTTTCCACAGACTTGTAGCTGCTGACCTTGGGGAGCACCTCATCAATCCAGGTAATCGGATGAGACATTTTATCCTTCTAGGTATTCTAATGGAATGCCTTATCAATCTGGGTAATCCCATTTTGCAGAGTCACAGAACACTAGCCATTGAGAAGGAAAACAGACCTTTTGGCCAACCATTAAATATCCATCTATACTTACCCAGACCCACTGTTGAGGCTCAGCCACATTGTCCTTTGTCTATTAGTCTGCAGCTGCTGTTAATATTAAACCCATCAAATGAACTGCTGTAGGCAAGGTTGGTGAGCCTTTTGTCATCTAACAATCCATCTTTGTCTCACTTGATTGCACCTTCTTATCAGTACCGGACCTTCTAATCATATGTCCTTTGTACACCTGGGCAAGATATAGATAAATACTTCCTTACTCTTGTGGAGTATTTGCTGCCACTCAGACACACTCAGGTAATTACCCATAGATATACGATAGGGTTTCTTCTCTGATCTCCCACCGGATGGCCTGTGATCATCTTAGAGGACAAAAAGTGCACCTTGTTGTTCATCCCTCGGTCATTGCCACATGAACAGTCAGTTTCACATTACAGGCATTCATATTCCAAGAGCTGGTAGGCAGACCAATATTTAATGGTGAAAATGAGATACTGTAGTGCTTAAAAAAAATCAGCAGGTCAGACAGCAGCTGTGGAGAGAGATACAGAGCTAATGTTTTAGGTTAATGACCTACCATTGCATATAACATTCCTGTAGTTTGCTTGGTAGGGATCCTATTGGTGTAATTTTGCTGTCAGTCTCAGGGTTTACTCAATCCTAGTGGCTAGTGGTACTTGTTTAATACTTTACTGGTGGCCTTGGTAGCTTTGAGAAATTTTGTTCTTAGTAACTGATTTCATGACACCAACAGCCACCATCTTTCTCATATCATGAACAGCAAACTTAAAACTATTCAGAAATGCTCTCGACACACATTGCCAAAATTGGTTTCAGGGATCAGCAAGCAGCGTAACCAATTAAGTGTTATATTCTTCTATCTAAGTGAGACAAGATTTGATATTAAACTAAGTTCTATCACAAGTATCTAATGATGTGGGTATTGCAAAAGGTGCACTTGCAACAAAAGCACAGCTTCAAATGTTACATGAAAGATACCTTGGAGGTCACAGGCAAATGCAGTTGGAAGGATTACTACTTTCTGTCCCGCATAGAGCCTCCATTTTCTGTCATCTATGTGCCTATCTTATAGTCTCTTAAATATCCCTTGTGTATCCGCTTCTTCCACCACCTTTGGCAGCGCATTCTATTCACTCTGTGTTTTTAAAAAAAAACCTACCTGAACATTTAGGTATCCTGTCCTGTCACACTCATCTCAATAATAAGCAAATGCTTTGAAAGGCTTGTCAAGGACTACATCTGCAGCATGCTACCACCCACACTGGACCCCCTACAATTCGTCCACCGACACAACCGATCAACAGATGACACAATAGCCACAGCTCTACACTGTCCTTACACTTCTGGAGAAGAAGGATGCTTATGTGAGAATGCTGTTCTTGGACTACAGTTTAGCATTCAACACTATAATTTCCTCCAAGCTCGACAAGAAGCTCAGAGGCCTCAGCCTTCACCCTGCCTCATGCAGCTGGATCATGGACTTCCTGTCAGATCGCCGGCAGGTGGTAAGAGTGGGCTCCCTCACCTCTGCCCCTCTGACCCTCAACACAGGAGTCCCACAGGGCTGTGTCGTAAGCCCCCTCCTTTACTCTCTGCATACCTATGACTGTGTTGCCACCCACACCTCCTATCTGCTAATTAAATTTGTTCATGATACTACATTGATTGGCCTTATCTCAAATAATAATGAAGCATCCTACAGAGAAGAAGTCATCACCCTGACACAGTGGTGTCAAGAAAGCAACCTCACTCTCAATGTTGCAAAAACAAAGGAGCGGGTTGTGGATTACAGGAGAAATGGAGACAGGCTAACCCCTATTGACATCAATGGATCTGGGGTTGAGAGGGTGAACAACTTCAAGTTCCTTGGCATACACATCACTGAGGATCTCACATGGTCTGTACAAACTGCCTGTGCGGTGAAAAAACACAGCAGCACCTCTTTTATCTTGGATGGTTGAAGAAGTTTTGTATGGGCCCCCAAATCCTAAGGACTTTCTACAGGAGCACACTGCCTTGTATGGGAACTGTACTTCCCTCAATGGCAGGACTCTGCAGAGAGTGGAGTGGGCAGCCCAGTGCAACTGTAGGTGTGAACTTACCACTACTCAGGACACTTACAGAGACAGGTGCATAAAAAGGGCCTGATGGATCACTGGGGACCTGAGTTACCCCAACCACAATCTATTCCACCTGCTACCATCTGGGAAACTGTACCGCAGCATAAATGCCAGGACCAATATGCTCCAGGGCAGCTCCTTCCGCCAGCCATTAGATTGATTAATTCACGCTGATACAGTTATATTTCTATGTTATATTGACTGTCCTGTTGTACATACTATTTATTACAAATTACTATAAATTGCACACTTAGAGATGTAAAGATTTTTACTCCTCGTGTGAAGTATGTAAGAAATGAAGTCAAATCAATTTAGTTCATTCCTCCCTGAAAGTGGCTGGGCAGGTTGATAGGGTGATAAGGAAGGTTTATGGCACGCTTGCCTTTATTAGTTAAGGCTTTGAGTTCGAGTCAGGAATTTATGTTGCATCTTTATAAAATTCAGGTTAGACCACATCAGAAGCATTGTAATCCTAATTGCTCTATTGTAGAAAGAAATATGGAAGCCTTGCAGAGAGTGCAAGATGGAGTTTTACCAAGATGCTGCCCAGATCAGAGGGCATATTGTTATGAGGTGACTTTGGTTAGACTTTCTCTGGAGAAACAGACTGAGTGGAGACCTGAAAGAAGTTTATAAGATTAGGATAGGCCTCGGTTGAGTAGCTAGCCTCTATCTTTCTCTCAAGGTTGAAATGTCAAATACTCGTGTTACATATGCCGTGGGTATCTTGTAACCGTCTTATGACCATGATGTAATTGAGTACCTGGTGAGCATGATGTAATGGTCTTGTGATGGTGGGGTGATGTAATTTCCTGCCGGTGTGAGGTCACATGATGACATTTTCCAACAGGTATAAAATGGTAAAGCCTGCTGTGAATCAAGAATTTTTTGTGTTGAGTTGTCGTTTAATTCGTCAGTTACTCCATTATGCTGCGTATTTGTCTCATGACACAGTTTTGTTTTAAAGTGGAGTTTTACTTTCTACTGTAAGGTACAAAATCGTTGTGCCGGCAGTTTTGCCAATCATTGCCAGTTGTTTGAAGTATCTTTGATTTAATTTTAAAGTCTAAGTATTGGAGAGTGAAGACTTTACCAAAGTGCAGGAACTTGAAGGATCGAGTAAAGTTCGGCGGTTTAATACAGGATCGACCTTATTGGATCTTCATTCAGGAAATAGTGACCTGCATCTGAGATAACCCCTACCTGTAAGAGTAGAAAGGGCTGTGCAGTGTTCATTCGCCAAGAAGAAGGTCAGTTCCTTTAAGCCGTTCCTATTTCCTTCGTCGTGAATCCTTCGGACAAGGCATATTTCGGCTAGGATTAGCAGTAACGTCATGTCGTCAAGGAATTCGTTACTTCAGGAAAGTCTCTCCTAATTGACAGTATAAATCACTTGAACTTTCACATTTACCACTTTTTCATTTTTTCATTTTTGTTGAGCAAAGTTTAATAAATTGTTTATTCGTTTATAAAACTTGACTCAATTCTATATTCATTGTTGCCAGAGACGTATCGTAACACTAGAAAGTTATGCCTAAGGCAAGATGGGTAAATTCAAAGGAGATATGCGTGAATGTTTTTACACAGAGAATGGTTGTGCCTGGAATGCACTGCCAGGGGTGGTGTAGAGACAAACATGATAGAAAAGTTGAAGAGTTTCTTAGGTAGGCAGAGAACGGAGGGATTTGGACAATTAATTATACAGTTTCCCCCAAAAAATTAGGCTTATTCTGTATATATCTTATCAGTAATAGAATTTTAAGGATTATCTGTAATTGTATGTAACACCCTGGGAAAGGTTTCACTGCTAATGTAATGGTCTTTCTGTAGCAGCAGTGTTTGGGTTATAGTTAGAGATAATGGATGCTATGGAATGTGAGCCATCCAATGAGGGGAGTGTGTTTTCGTGTTGTGTGCCTGACACCGAGGTGATCTGGGGCTTTTATTTGGCAGAAGATGGAGAGAGAAGATGCCAGAAAGGAGAGGTTGTAGACACCAGAAAGGAGTAGACTTAGAGTGGGGTCGAGAGTCGACAAAGCCCGGGGAAATCGTTGGAGGATCAGCGGAAGGGAAACTGTGAGCTCCAACTTGTGCACACTAGACTGTTTCATTGAAATGGGCCCTTTTCTTTTTGTTTCCTTTACTAACCCTTTAGTCAAATTAAGAATTATAAAGCTAAATTATTTAATTGCGTACGATGTATAGACTGTTATTTTGTGGCACTGATTTGTAACAGGAAAACAAATCATGCAGCATCCACACAAACAAAATTTGCACCTCAAATTTCACACGTTTGGCAGGGTCAGAGATCGTCTTCCCTAGACTTGCACTGCCAACTGAACCTTAGGGTTACGTTTATTTGGAAAATTAGTGGATTACAGTATTCAAAGGATTTACTCAATTGGCATTCAGAAGATTAGCAGTGATATTCAAGGTATTAGTCACAGCCAGAGGATTGACTATCAGCTTCTCTGATAGCTAGAAGACTGTCTTTAGTTTATTCCTTGCTGCTCTACAGTAATACAGTGGATTCAAGTTAATTGTTACATCAGTTAAATGAGGCAGCCACTTATTTGAGACAACTCTTAAAGAACAAAAGCTAACCTAGAAAATAGCTGTGATTCAATAGGTTCAGTACATGCATTTAATGTCAGAGAAATGTATACAATATACATCCTGAAATTATTTTTCTTCTCAAACATCCATGAAAATAGAGGAGTGCTCTAAAGAATGAATGACAGTTAAACACTAGAACCCCAGAGCCACTCCCTGCTCCCCCCATTCACAAGCAGCAGCAAGAGAACAATCCCCCCTCCTCCAGCAGCAAAAAAGCATTAGCGCCCTCCAGCGTGCAGCAAAGCTTCAACAAAGACAGACTTACAGTACCCAAAATCTACTCGTTTACCCAGTAATTTGACATACCACAGGCTCTTTCTCTCTCTCTCTCTCTCCCCCTAATAAGGAAAAAAGAGGTCTTCCTGTTTCACGGCGAGAGGGGAGAAAACAACTCGCTGATTTGTGATGTTAAAAGTCTGTTGCGTTGCTTTTTCCGAGCTCTGTGCCCAGAGAATCAGCCCTGGTAAAGCTCAGGTCTCTGGGCACACAGCCAGCATCTAGCCCGCAGCTCTCAGTGTTCTGTGTTCTCCCATGACTCCTCAGTCAGGGGCACCAGCCTTGAATCGGCCCGTCTCCTGAGCCATGAAAATCCGGCACCCTGAAGGTGCACAAGTCTTCCAGGCTGTGTCCTTGGGATATCAAAAAGCAGCCTGTCATGAGGCCCTGAGAGCAGGTCTCATTCCCACAAGGAACCAAAGTCAGAGTATAACTCCAGGTCAGGGTCTTCAAAAGAACCTCAATAAGGAAAAAAAAGAGATATCAAAGATAGAAATAGATCTATTTCTGAAGATGCAAGCAAAAGAGTCACTGTTTAGTGACTTTGCTGTGCCCTCCAGTCCCTTTGTGTATTTGGGACATTATGCTGCTTAATTGAGTCAGGAGACTGTTGCAAACAGTTTCTAACTATCGTCGGTTGCCCTGTATGTTCAAAAGTCAGTGATTTTTGTCAATGATAGTGAGAAATAAGCAGTAAGATAAATTAGAACCATTTTGTTCACTGCAGTTTCAAGCATTCTGACTTGGAAATGCTTGAAACTGCCAGAAGTGAAAATAAAATGATTTCACTACTACAACAACTAGTTAAGAATTTAAAGGTATTGGCAATCATCCTGAATATTACAATGAAAATGAAGATTTGGAGGAAGCAATCTTCAAAAGCATTGTATGAAAGCAGTCCATTGTCTGAACTAGGTGGATGCACTTACTTTGTTCATTTACAATCAATCCAAAGAACAGAGCAACGTGTTGGTTGTCTGTAGTATCCTATGATGACTGTGAAATATGTGTGGGAGAGTTTTTAAAGTGGAAAAGCTGTTGCACAGTTCCATTCTCTCGACCTTGGAAGTCTGGGTCCAGTAGTACAAGTAGTCCTCACAAACTGGGGTCTTCCTTGGTTGCAGTTGATATCCATTACTACTTCTGCGCCTTATGATGCCCTTTGCTCTCCATGAAGCATTGCCAAACTGCCTTCTTGGCTACTGCATCTCATTTGCCTAGTCTGTCAGAGCTGACTTTACATGCCAGAGTCTATTTCTCTGGGGTGTGAGGCCCACCAGCTACCTTCCCCTGGTTTAACCCATCTGTCAAAGCGATATACCAGGATGTGACTGCTGTCACATGCAAACAGCCATTTGGAGCCACAGGTGAGAGCTGGGTGTCCAGTGGGAATCAAACATGAGTGAGCTGCCCCAGAATGGACGCTTCACCAAAGATGATACCCCTCCCTGGACACCCCATATGTAACTGCGTGCAATGGATAAATTATTCTGTCGATAACTATGAGGCACTAATACAGTTTTACAGTACTGTTGTAGCATTAATACACTTCTAGTCCATTCTGTATTCCATTTAAATAGATAATTTGTTAAACAGTAATTTGTCTTTTTTATACTTTTTTAACTATCTCTATGAAAATTTCGGCTAATTGGGGCAGCTACATAATTGGGCCAAAATGTACTGGTCCCTTTATGTCCCAATTAACCATAATCTATTGTATTCAAGTAATTGCCTGCAGTGTTATTCTGACCTGTATTTATTGTTATATTTAGCCTACTGAGTACATCAGTGTTTGGGAGATTAAGTAAAACTTCTCAGGGAATTGACCATTGATCAAGTCGCAGAATTAACAAAGTAACACCTGTAGTTTAACATTTAGTAAGAGTGAGAGGATTTCAGAGAACAAACTACAATTGTATTTAGGAAATCGACTATTGTCACTTATAGTTGATGATCTATAGTAACATTCAAAGGATTAACTGTAATAATATTCATAATGTACTCCTTGCAGCTTTTAAAGAAATATCTACAAGATTTTTTAAGGGCTTACCCATTTACAAATGTACTTGAAAGAATGTCAACACGAATACTCAGATGATTTGCTATGACAATATTTAGACAACTGATTATAATATTCATCAGTGACACATACACAGTCATCTTTTGGTAAATGTTTAATGCCATATTCAAAGAACTAGCCATAGTAGTATTCAGAGAATGAGCTATGGTATATTTTGTATTATTACCTAAACGAGTATACAGATAATTTGCTGTAATGATATTCATAGTATGTGTTGTCTTTAGTTGCCTAAGAGAATTGAGTATTGCAGTATTAAAATGACTACAACTATGCAAGAGGACTGACTTCAATGACTGACCATGGTGATGTCTTACAACATGATTTTATAGAGACTTTTAGTAAAATACAGTGGATTCTGGTTAATTGGGACACATTGGCACCAGTACATTTTGGCCCAATTAATAGGCTGCCCTAGTTAGCCAAAATTTCATGGAAATAATCAAAAAGCTATAAAAAAAAGACAAGCTAGCATTTCAGTGAGTAGCAAATTTTGCATTTAAATGAAATACAAAATAAATTAGAACACTGCCAATGCAGTACTATAAACTGTATATTAGTTTCTCATAGTTATCGACGGAAGAGTTCATCCAGATTACGCAGCCATGTTCTTTTTTAAAAAAATTTTTAAATTAGTTTTTCAAAGCATTTTACAAATTAAAAACCCCAAATTCCAATGAGGAACATTAAAACAGTGCAAAATTAAGCAAACAATAACAATATGCTACAAAGGAAGAGAATTTAGCAAAAAAAACCACCTAAATTAAAGACAAGTAAGCTTAGTGTCCTCCCCAAGCCCCACAACACAAGAAAAAAACAACAGCAACTCCAGACCAACCACAACACAATATAGAGAGTATAAGTCAGGACAGCCAAACTCCCAGACTGTGAATACACTCAGCAACAGAGGGTAATAATGCCTTCTACCAGAAAAAAAAGGAGCTGAAAGCAAGGGAATGAAAAGAAAAAAAAACCCTAGTCAAGTGGAAGGTTATGAAAGTACTCGATAAAAGGTCCCCAGACCTTATGGAACTTTAGATCCGAATTGAGAACTGAATAATGAATTTTTTCGAGGTCCAAACAGGCCATGATGTCGTTAAGCCATTGAGCATGAGTGGCAACATGAGTGTCGGGGCAACATCTCTCCATCTGAGGAGGATCAAGCGTCTAGCCAGGAGAGAGGCAAAGGATAATATTCGGCATTTGTTCGGACCCAGACATAAATCTGTCTCGCCCCAAAAACTGAACAGAGCAATTAAGGGGTTTGGTTCTAGGTGCTGATTCAGAGTACACGATAACGTAGTGAAGACATCTTTCCAGAATTTCTCCAAGCTAGGACAGAACCAGTACATACGGATGAGAGAGGCCACGCCCCTCTTGCATTTATCACAGAGCGGACTAACGCTAGTGTAGAATCGAGATAGTTTAGATTTAGACAAATGGGCTCTATGAACAATCTTAAACTGTAAAAGGCAGTGGCGAGCACAAAGAGAGGTTGAGTTAACCGATTTGAGAACTGAATCCCAGCTCTCCTCAGATAAGGAGATATTTAAATCCTGCTCCCAGGCCATTTTGATTTTATCTACGGGGGCTCGTCGTAAGGCTGCTAGTTTATCTTGGATGATTGATATTAAGCCTTTACCTAGTGGATTCATGGAAAGAAATAGGTCCATAGCATTTTTCGCAGGCATTTCAGGAAAGTTAGGAATTAAAGGAGCAATAAAGTGTCGGATTTGGAGATATCTGAAAAAATTAGCATTGGGCAGATTGAACTTAACAGAGAGCTGCTGAAAAGAAGCGAAGCGATTATCAATGAAAAGATCTTCAAAATGTCCAATGCCCTTCCTATACCAAACCTGGAATGCTGAATCATATGTAGTAGGTAAAAAAAGGTGATTATGAGCAATAGGGCTGGAAACGGAAAACCCCTGGAAACGATAGCATTTCCTGGTCTGAGCCCATATATGCAAAGTGTGTCTAACAAGAGGATTAGCTATTGATCTGGGCAGACTACTAGGGAGTGCAGAGCCAAGAAGTGCAGAGATAGATAATTCTTTAGTGGAGCTGAGCTCCATCGCCACCCAGTTAGGGCACTCGGGTTGACCATGGAAGAAAGACCAGAAGGTAGCACAACGTATATTAGCTGCCCAATTATATAAACGAAAGTTAGGTAAAGCCATGCCACCTTCTTTTTTAGATTTTTGGAGATGGATTTTATTAATTCTAGAGCGCTTATTCTACCACAGATATGACAAAATAATAGAGTCTAAGGAATCAAAAAAAGATTTAGGAATAAAAATTGGGATAGATTGAAATAGGTATAAAAATTTGGGGAGAACATACATTTTAACAACATTAATACGACCTACCAAAGACATAGATAGAGGTGACCATTGTACCAGACTCTGTTTTATAGCATATGAAAGATTGGCAAAGTTTTCACGAAAGAGATCTTTAAACTTCCTTGTGACTGTAATTCCAAGATAAGTAAATTGATTATGGACTACTTTAAAAGGGAGATCATGAAATGTTAGTTCTTGTGCTTCTTTATTAATTGGGAGAAGTTCACTCTTATGTAAATTAAGTTTATAGCCAGAGATCTGGCTAAACTAGTCAAGAAGTGAAAACATTAGAGGTAAGGATGTAGAGGGATATGAGAGAAAGAGTAATAAGTCATCAGCATAGAGAGAAACTTTATGCTCAACACCCCCTCTCCAAATCCCAGTCAATTCAGGGCAGTTTCGAAATGCTATCGCCAGAGGTTCCATAGCCAAATCAAAGAGAAAGGGACTTAAGGGGCATCCCTGGCGGGTGCAACGTTTGAGATTAAATACTTGGGATTTCTGAAAATTGGTTAAAACAGAGGCAGTAGGACACAGGTACAGCAATTGGATCCAAGAGATGAAACTTTGGCCAAGGTCAAATTTTTCTAAAACTGCAAAAAGATAGTTCCACTCTATACGATCAAATGCCTTTTCTGCATCGAGGGAAATAACACATTCAGGAATAGCCATGTTCTTCTGATTGATTGTGAATTCACAAAATTAGTACAGACGACTAGTGCAGATAATGGACAGCCTTCATAGAATGCTTTCAACAATTGCATCCTCCAAATCTTCATTTTTACTGTAACATTCAATATAATTGTTAATGCCTTCAAGTTCTCCACAGTTCCTAACTTGCTAAAGTAGTGAAATAATTTTGTATTCTCTCCCAGCTGTTTCCAGCCTCTCCAAACCCGAATGCTTGAAACGACAGTTAGCAAAATTGTTCTGAATTGTCTTACTGCTTATTTATTGCCAACTATCAGTGACAAAAATTGCTGATTTTTGAACATAAGCACACTCAAATGATGCTATTTAAAAACTATCTGCTCTAACTATAGTGTAGATCTAACAGACACACAAGTGCATGTGACTGATGCTAGTTAGAAACTGTTCGGCAATAGTCTCCTGTTCCAATTAAGCAGCATAGTGTCCCAAATGAACAAAGGGAATTCCGGCTATTTTCTCAATTAGTTTTTGTTCTTTAGCAATTGTCCCAGATAAGTGGCTGCCAGGATTAACCAATGACCCAATTAACTGGAATCTATTGTATTGCTAAATAGTCTTCAGAGAGCTGACTGTAAGAAGATTCAGAACATTATCTGCAGCAGTATTCAGGCAATAATATATCATTGTATTATGAAAGGATTAAACCACATAGTTTGAGGACTATTGAAGAGGCCCAACATTGATAAAGTTCATATGATTATTAATAATAAAATTCAGTAAACTGACTATGATAGTATTCTCAGAATTATTATTGTAATATCCATTGATTGTCTGCCATGATACAGTGAATGTGGAGAATGTTCCCTATAGTTGGTGAATCTAGAACTAGAGGGCTCAGCTTGAGAACAGAGATGAGGAATTTCTGTAGCCAGAAGGTGGTGTATCTGTGGAATTCATTGCCACAGTTGATATGGAAGCCAAGTCTTTGGATATATTTAAAGTGGAAGTTTATAGTTTCTTGACTAATAAGGGCATAAAAGGTTATGGGGAGATGGCAGGAGAATAGGGTTGAGAAGGATAATAAAACAGCTATGATTGAATTGTGCAGCAGACTCGATTGGCTGAATGGTTTAATTTTGCTCCCATGTTTTATGATCTTATGATAGTTCAAAGGGGTATAACAATCCAGTAGATTACTAATAATAGTTATACTAGTCATCTTCAAAAAAATTGCTACTCACAATAAGAGGGTAGCTTTAAAAGAGATGAATTGATGTATTTATCATTAACTACAAATTTAGGAGGAGTAACTATAGAATTTAATGTATTCAGAATATTAAACAACAGTAGTTGACAGGAATTTACCAGGCATTCAAGCATTTGGTGACGTATTCAGAAGGGGCAGTTGGTGGAGACTGCTCTGCCCTGCAATAAATTCGTAAGCTCACACACGAATCTCCCAGCCACTTGTCACTTCTGTGGACTAGGAGAGACCATGTACCATGTGAACAAGGAGTGTCTGAGCCTACAGCCCTTATTCACATATATCTAAGGGGGCTGCTTCTTGCCTTCTGGTTGCATTTTAGTCTCACCCTCTTCATATTTGCTCATCCAGGATGGAAGGAGACAAGGAGAGAGGAGGATGTCCTAGTGAACTTGCTCTTTGGTGCTGGCCCAGAGTCCATGAGTCTGATGGAACCTTCGGCTTGAAAGTGGCATTGGCTTCTGTTAAGGTTCCTTTTGTTTTCTCTTACCGTACCTAGTGTAGTAAATGGCTGTTTTGTGTTCTTTGTGCCAGCTGTTAGAATCCCATGAGACCCACAGTCTCCTGGGGAACTGCATCTGTGTGAAGTGCATCCGGCTGCAGCTCCTTGAAGAATGTGTTAGGGATCTGGAGCAGCAGCTGGATGATCTTTGGCTTGTACGGGAGAGTGAGGAGGTAATTGATCAGAGTTACAGGGAAGCAGTCACCCCGAAGTTGCAGGAGGCAAGTAGCTGGGTGACTGTCAGGAGAAACGGGAATGTGAGTAGGCAGTTAGCACAGAGTACCCCTGTGGCCATTCCCCTCAAAAATAAGTATGCCGCTTTAGATACTGTTGTGGGGGTGCTCTTCCAGGGGAATGCCATGGAGACCAGGTTACTGACACTGAACATAGGTCCAAAGTGCAGAAGGGAAAGAGGGAGAAGAGGGGAGCAGGAGCGACAGGGGACTCAATAGTTAGGGGAACAGACATGAGATTCTGTGAATGTGAATGGGACACCCAGATGGTATGTTGCCTCCCAGGTGCCATGGTCAGGGACGTCTCGGATTGCGTCTACAACATTTTGGAGAGGGAGGGAGAGCAGCCAAATGTTTTGGTACATATTGGTATCAGTGACATAGGCAAAAAAGGCAAAGAAGTGCTGAAAAGAGAATTTAGAGAGCTAGGTAGAAAGCTGAGAAGCAGGACCTCCTGGGTAGTAACTTCTAGATTGCTGCCTGTGCCACGTGCCAGTGAGGGTAGAAGCAGGATGATTTGGCAGGTAAATGCAACCAACATTCTCACGGGCAGGTTTGTTAGAGCTGTTGGGAGGGTTTAAACTAAATTGACAGGGGTATGGGAACCAGAGTGAAGGGACTCAGGATAGGACAGACGGTAAAAAAGCAAAAAGAGAAATAAGGTGGATGATCTTGTTGCACTTTTACAGATTGTTGGGTATGATGTCGTGGCCATCACTGAATCGTGGCTGAAGAATGATTAGTTGGGAGGCTGAATGTCCAAAGTTACAAATTGTATTGAAGGGATAGGAAGGTCGACAGAGGGGGTGGCGTGGCTCTGCTGGTAATGAATGGTATCAAATCAGTAAAATGATGTGACATAGCATCTGAAGATGTTGAATCCTTGTGGGTTGAGTTAAGAAACTGAGGGTAAAAGGACCCTGATGACAGTATAGGCCTCTCAACAGTAGCTGGGATGTGGACCACAGATTACAACAGGAAATAGAAAAGGCATGATAAAAGGGCAATGTTATGATGGTCATGGGAGATTTCAACATGCAGATTGATTGGGAAAATTGGGTTGAAAATGGACTCCAAGAGAGTGAGTTCTTTGAATGCCTATGAGATAGCTTTTTAGAGCAGTTTGTTGTTGAGTCTACTAGGCAATCAGCTATACTGGATTGGGTGTTATGTAATGAACTGAAAGTGATTAGGGAGCTTAAAGTAAAAGAACCCTTAGGAGACAGTAATCACAATATGATTGAGTTCAACTTGAAAGTTGTTAGGGAGAAAGTAAAGTCTAATATAGCAGTATTTTAGTGGAGTAAAGGAAATTACAGTGAAATGAGAGAGGAGTAGGCAAAAGTAAATTGGAAGGAGATGCTGGTAGGGATGATAGCAGAGCAGCAATGGTGTGAGTTTCTGGGAAAAATGAACAAGGTGCAGGATAGAAGTATTCCAAGAACAAAGAAATACTCAAATGGCAAAATAGTACAATCGTGGCTGACAAGGGAAGTCAAAGTTAATGTAAAAGCAGAAGAGAGGGCACACAACAAAGCAAAAATTAGTGGGAAGACAGGGAATTGGAATGTTTTTAAAACCCTGCAGTGAGCAACTGAAATAATCATTAGGAGGGAAAAGATGAAATATGAAAGCAAGCTAGCAAACAATGTCAAAGTGGATAGTAAAAGCTTTTTCAAGTATATAAAAAATAAAAGAGTTGAGAATGGATATAGGACCGCTAGAAAATGAAGCTGGAGAAATAACAACGGGGGCTAAGGAGATGGCAGATGAACAAAATGAGTATTTTGCATCAGTCTTCACTGTGGAAGATATTAGCAGTGTGCCAAATGTTGAAGGGTGTGAGGGAAGAGAAATGTGTGCAGTTACATTTATAAGGGAGAAGGTGCTCAAAAAGCTGAAAGACCTAAGGGTACATAAGTCACCTGGGCCAGATGAACTGCACTAAAGGGTTCTGAAAGAGGAGGCAGTAGAGATTATATTAGTAATGATCTTACAAAAATCTTTGAATTCTGGCATGGTGCCAGAAGACTACAAAATTGCAAATGTCGCTCCACTCTTTAAGAAAGGAGGAAGACAACAGAAAGGAACTTATAGACCAGTTAGTCTGACCTCAGTGGTTGGGAAGATGTTGGAATCAGTTGTTAAGGATGAGGTTATCGAGTACTTGGTGGCACAGGACAAGATAGGACAAAGTCAGAATGGTTTCCTTAATGGAAAATCTTGCCTGACACACCTCTTGGAATTCTTTTAAGAGATTACACATAGGATAAATGTGAAGATAAAGGGAATGTAGTAGATGTTGTATATTTGGACTTTCTGAAGGCTTTTGACAAGGTGCCACATGTGAGGCTGCTTACTAAGTTAAGAGCCCATGGCATTACAGGGAAGTTACTGACATGGTTAGAGCATTGGTTGATTGGTAGGAGGCAACAATGGGAAATAGAAGGATCCTTTTCTGGTTGACTGACAGTGACTGAACAGTGGTGTTCCGCAGGGGTCGGTGTTGGGACTGCTTTTTTTTATGCTGTATATCAATGATTTAGATGATAGAATAGTTGGCTTTGTTGCTAAGTTTGCAGATGATATGAAGATTGGTGGAAGGGCAGGTAGTGTTGAGGAAACAGGTAGGCTGCCGAAGGACTTAGACAGATTAGGAGAATGGGCAAGAAAGTGGCAAATGAAGTACAGTATTGGAAAATGCATGATCATGCACTTTGGTAGTAGAAATATATGTGCAGACTATATTCTAAACAGGGAGAAAATCCAAAAATCTGAGATGCAAAGGGACTTGGGAGTCCTTGTGCAGAACACCCTAAAGGTTAACTTGCAGCTTGAGTTGGTGGTGAGGAAGGCAAATGCTGTGCTAGCATTCATTTCAGGGATGTGATGCTGAGGCTTCATAAGGCACTGGTAAGGCCTCACCTTGAGTATTATGAACAGTTTTGGGCCCCTCATCTAACAAAAGATGTGCTGGCTTTGGAGAGAGTTCAGAGGAGGTTCACAAGTATGATTCTGGGAATGAAAGGGTTATCATACGAGGAACGTTTGATGGCTCTGGATCTGTACGTGCTGGAATTTAGAAGGATGAGGACAAATCTCATTAAAATCTTTTGAATATTGAAAGGCCTAGAAGAGAGTAGATTTGGAAAGGATGTTTCCCATGGTGGGGGAGTCTAGGACAAGAGGGCACAGCCTCAGGATAGAGGGACATCCATTTAAAACAGAGATGTGGAGAAATTTCTTTAGCCAGAAGGTGATGAATTTGTGGAATTTATTACTACAGGCAGCTGTGGAGGCCAGGTTGTTGGGTGTATTTAAGGCAGAACTTGATAGGTTCTTGATTGGACACGGCATCAAAGGTTACTGGGAGAAGGCCAGGGAGTGGGGCTTAAGAGTGGAAAAATCAGCCATGATTGAATGGTAGAGTGGACTTGATGGGCCAAATGGCCTGAGTCCGCTCCTATGTCTTATTGTCCTGGTTGGGAATCATTCAGAGAACCGTGGAGACAGAACTCACAATGTCATTGTGTACCATGCAGGTGTTCAGGACCATTGACGCCTCAGGGGATAAATAAAGTCCTAGATCCAGATGGGAACATTTTAATTTACTCTTTTTTTTAGTTACTATTATTGTGTCTAGTGTTTTTGTTGTAGTATTGTAGTGGTGTCAAAGTCATAACAGACATATTTTCATAAAACAGAAAGGGATAAGTAGCATTTTAGATGAGGAATCAGAATCAAGTTTAATAGCACTGGCATATGTCCTTAAGTTTGTTGTTTTGTGGAAACAGTACGTTGCAATACATAACAATAAAAAAATATAAATGATGCTGAGGTGACCAGTGCAGAAACATTAAATAGTTGTGCAAAAAGAAGGTGATGTAGTGTACATGGGTTCATTGCCACCTTTTTGAGTCATCACCTTATGAAGGTGTTCTTGATGCTGGGGAGGAAGAAGAAGAAGAATGCACCCAGCTCCGAGTGGAGTCATTGGGATGCCATCATTATGCCGTTTTTTTTAGCAGGTTTCTTATTTTTATGAGGCCAAGTTGCTAGCTCAACACTCAACCCAACACAGATGGAAAGCGTACAAGGGAGCCGGCTGGATTCAAACTCAGGAGCCTTCACTCTGAAGTCTGGCGCTGATGCCACTATGCCACCAGCCAGCTGTATGCTGGGGAGGCTAATAGACATAATGTTGTCCTTGATGCTGGCTGAGTTTACAACTTACTGCAGCTTTTTCCATTCCTGTGTAGTGACCCTTCCATTTCAGATAGTGATGCAGCCAGTTAGAATGCTCTCCATGGTACATCTGTAGAAATTTGTGAGAGTCTTTGGTGACAAACCAAATCTCCTCAAACTCCTAATGAAATACTGCCACTTTTGTACCATCTTTGTAATTGCATCAATATGCTGGGCCCAGGATAGATTTTCAGAGATGTTGATACCCAAGAACTTGAAACTGCTCACTTTTTCCACTGCTGATCCCTCGATGAAGACTGGTATGTGTTCCTGCAACTTCTCCTTCCTGAAGTCCACAATCAGTTCATCGGTCTTACAGACACTGAGTGCAAGATTGTTGTGACAGTACTCAACCAGTTGATCTATCTCATTCTTGTACGCTGCTTCATCACCATCTGAAATTCTGCCAACAATAGTTGTATCATCAGCAAATTTATTAATGGTATTTGATCTGTGCCTAGCACACACTGTAGGTGTAGAGAGAGTGGAGCAGTAGGCTAAGCACACATCCTTGAGGTGCGCCAGTGTTAGTTGTCAGAGAGGAGGAGATATTATTTCGAATCCACACTGACCGTGGTCACTGGATGAGGAAATCAAGGATCCAGTTGCAGGGGAGATACAGAGGCCCAGGTTTTGGAGCTTATTGTTTAGAAGTGAGGGTATAATTGCACTGAACACTGTAGCAGTAATCAATAAACAGCAGTCTAATGTAGGTATTGCTGTTGTCCAGGTGATCCAAGGCTGAGTGGAGAGTCAGTGAGATTGCATCCACTGTAGACCTATTGTAGCAATTGGCGAGTTGTAGCAGGTCCAGGTGCTTACTTAGGCAGGAGTTGATTCTGGCGATGTCCAACCTCTCAAACACTTCATCACAGCCAATGTGAGTGCAACTGGTTGATAGTTATTGAGGCAATTCACCCTACTTTTCCTGGGCACTAGTATGATTGTTGCCATTTTCAGGCAGGTGGGAACTCTGGGGTAGTGATTGATTGAAAATGTGCTTGAACTTTCCTGCCAGTTGGTTGGTACAGGTTTTTAGTGTCTACCAGGTACACTGTCAGGGCTTGACGCCTTATGAGGGTTCACCCTCTTGAAAGCTGTTCTGATATCAGCCTCCAAGGCAGATAATAGAATCACCAGGTGCTGCAGGGATTCACACATGTGTAGTTTTATTCTCTCTTTCAAAGTATGCATAAAAGACATAGAGCTAATTTAGTAATGAAGCATCATAACCATTCAAGTTGTTAGATTTCATCTTGTAGGAAGTAATGGCCTGCAAACCCTGCCAGAGCTGACATGCATCCAGTTCTGATCCTAACTTCAACCAGGATCCTGTTGTATTGTTCTGGATCACTGGTATTGAATGCCACAAATCTAACCCTGGTTCATCCATGGCTTTTTGTTTGGTTATGACTGATATGCTCTCAGAGACCACTCTCCAGCCTGATCCTGGGAGTTGGGCATGTTAGGGGTGGCCTTGTTTTGTCTGACCTGACGCTGGGGTGGGGAAGGAGATGGGTGTTAGTAGGAGAGCCATTGTTTCATCTGACCTGACTTCAGGAGGGTGGTGGTAGGTAAGGTATTGTTTTGTTTGAGATGAGTCAGTGTCATCTGACTTTATAGGTGAGAGGGAACACAGAGTCTAGTCTGACTTTGGCTTACTTAGTCATGTGCATTTGCATCCAAGTACTGTACACAGAACCATTACTCTTAATAACAGACACCAACATCTTACGTCAGATTAACTGGCCTATAAATTCAAGTCATTTGCCTCCATCCTTTTCTTAGAATGTGGAGTGACATTTGTAATTTTCCAGTCATCTGGAACCTTTCCAGAATCTAGCGATTCTTGAAAGATCACTACTAACACCTTGGGTGCAATCCACCTCTGCCTGTTAAATCCCCTCTCCTGGCACTCAACTTGCCATCTGCCCCTTCATTTGAGTGTTGGTCTCTGTTCCTTCAGGATAAATCTTGCCTGACAAATCTGTTGGAATTTTTTGAGGAAATAACAGACAGGATAGACAAAGCAGAGTCAGTGTATATTATTTACTTGAATTTTGTGAAGGCCTTTGACAAGATGTTGCCTTGAGGCTACTAAATGAGATAAGAGCCCATGGTATTACGGAAAGATACTAGCATGGATTGGCTGACTAGCAAGAGGCAGAGAATGGGAATAGAGTGGGCCTTTTCTGATTGGCTGCTGGTGACTAGTGGTATTCCACAGGGGTCAGTGTTGATGTTGACTGTGATTGAAGTCATTGAAGCTGGTGATCTAGAAGTCGTTAAACTCTTCTTGGGCTTCCAGCCGGGTACAGTTGTCAATTTTAACTGATGTTTTGATGACAAACTCTGCCATGAAGATTGCTCCCTCTACCCAGATGGAAGCCCGAGAAGAGTTTATCATCATATACACTGGGAAAGCACTAGATCCTTTTTTACAGTAGTCTTTATTCAGCACAACATAGTACAGACTCACAAATTCAAAAATACTTCATATTTTTATACCCTTAACACTGATAATAGGTGATTCAATACAACTTCAATAGTTACAATGACATTGTTTACTTCAATAGTTTGTGTTGGTAATGCTTCCTTAGAATTGCATACCTACAATGGGAGACACCACAGAATGTTCAAGTACCTTTGCTGGGACACTTCCCTGAATTTACTTACATGGTGCAAATTACTTAAACCCATAATTGGCTGGATTGCAGGTCCATTGTCTTAATGTTTGGCTGATGTATATGCAAACTATTTTGCAAACTATACCCTTGTGCTTTAAATTTCAGTTTGCTGCTTGAAATTCATAATAAGAACTGAAGACTGTTTCATGCTTGAATTAATATCTGCTATATTCACATAACTCCAGAGTATTTCCTAATATTGGGATCACTTTTTTCCACATTATATGTCAATGATTTGGATGACAGAATTGATGGTTTTGTGGCCAGTTTTAAGGATGATACAAAGATAAGTGGAGGGCTGGGTAGTGTTGATGAACCAGGGAGTCTGCAGAGGAACTTAGACAGATTAGGAGAATGGGTAGAGAAACAGCAGATGGAATATAGTTTTAGGAAGTATATGGTCTTGCAGTTTGGTAAAAGGAATAAAGGGGAAGACTATTTACTACATTCCCAAAATATCAGAGGTGCAAAGGGACTGGGGAGTCCTCTTGCAGGGTTCCCGAAAGGTTAACTTGCAGGTTGAGTTGGTGAAAGGGAAGGCAAGTGCAATATTAGCATTCATTCTGAGAGGACTAGAATGTAAAAGCAACGATGTAGAGCTGAGGATTTATATGGCATTGGTCAGACTGCACTTGGAGTATTATGAACAAATTTAAGCCCATTTTCTAAGTTAAGATGTGCTAGTATTGGAGAAGGTCCATAGGAGGTTCACAAGAAAGATTTGGCAATGGAAGGCTTAAAGTGTGAGGAGCATCCACATAGAGTGGGATGTGAAAGGGATCTTGGATAGGCATAGTGTCCAGGGAATGGAAGGATATGGACATTGTGAAGGTAGAAGAGGTTAATTTACTTAGGTGATGAACTACATTGTGGACCAAAGGGGTATTTCCTGTTTGGAAATGCGCGCGCTGGCGCTCTCTCCCCCACTTCCCTCTCCCACTCCCTCCCCCCCCTCTCTCTCTCTCTCTCTCTCTCTCCCTCCCTCGCGAGAGAGCACAAGAGAAGACGGAGACAGCCGGCGCTCTCCGCATCCCTCTCCCTCCTCTCTCTCCCTCCCTCCCTCCTCCCTCTCCCTCCCTCTCCTCCTCCCCCTCTCCCCTCTCTCTCCCTCCCTCTCTCTCTCCCTGCTCCCTCTCTCTATCCCTCTCTCTCTCTATCCCCTCTCTCTTCCCCCTCTCTCTCTATCCCTCTCTCTCTCTCACTCTCTCTATCCCCCCTCTCTCTCCCTATCTCTCACTCTCTCTATCCCCCTCTCTCTCCTCCTCCTCCTCTCCCTCTCTCTCTCTCCTCTCTCTCTCTCTCTCTCTCTCTCTATCCTCTTTCTCTCTCTCTCTCTCCCCCTCTCTCTCTATCCCCCCCTCTCTCCCTCTCCCTCCCCCTCTCTCCTCTCCCTCTCTCTCCCCCTCTCCCTCCCTCTCTCTCTCTCTCCCTCTCCTCTCTCTCCCTCTCTCCTCTCTCTCTCCCTCTCCCTCTCTCTCTCCCCCTCCCTCTCTCTTTCCCTCTCCCTCCCTCTCTCTCCCCCCCCTCTCTCCCCTCTCTCCTCTCTCTCCCTCTCTCTCTCTCCCTCTCTCTCTCCCCCTCACCCTCTCTCTCTCTATCCCCTCTCTCCCTCCTCTCTCTATCCC